>NC_034184.2:67370520-67670520 GCF_002021735.2 Oncorhynchus kisutch | reverse complement strand
AGGAGGAGAGAGAGGAGAAGAGACTGGGCTGTGAGACTGATGTAGAGAGGAGGAGAGACTGGGCTGTGAGTCTGATGTAGAGAGAAGGAGAGAATGGGCTGTGAGTGTGATGTAGAGAGAAGGAGAGACTGGGCTGTGAGTCTGATGTAGAGAGAAGGAGAGAGAGGAGAAGAGACTGGGCTGTGAGACTGATGTAGAGAGGAGGAGAGACTGGGCTGTGAGTCTGATGTAGAGAAGAGGAGAGAGAGGAGAAGAGACTGGGCTGTGAGACTGATGTAGAGAGGAGGAGAGAGAGGAGAAGAGACTGGGCTGTGAGACTGATGTAGAGAGGAGGAGAGACTGGGCTGTGAGTCTGATGTAGAGAGAAGGAGAGAGAGGAGAAGAGACTGAGTCTGATGTAGAGAGGGGGAGGAGAGGAGAAGAGAAGAGACTGGGCTGTGAGACTGATGTAGAGAGGAGGAGAGAGAGGAGAAGACCGGGATATATAGTAGGTGAGAATGAGGTGAAGACTAAGTGAGAGACTGGGAGAGACGGGAGAGAGACCAAGGGAGGCTTCCAGCCTAGGCACCAGGCGCACTCCATCACATTCCACGCCGAGGCCTCCGGGAGATGAGAAGTGGCTGGTTGGCTGCTGGAGGAGGTACAATTTAAGGAGCAGAGGAAGAGTGTCTTCATTTATTTGTCCAGAATCACTGATTGCTGCATTCAAGGGCATTGTTTGTAAATGTGATGGATGGCGGTTGTTTACTTGGAACTGTTCTCTCTCACCCCTGCCTCCCCTGCCTCCCCCGTCTCCCTCCTCCTCCTCCCCCAGTCACTTGTGTGTTGCAAGGCCAAACATCTCTCTGGATATTGTTGACACAAAAAAGTGCACACATGAAAAAAGCAATTTGTCTCAGAGACGATCATTGATTTCTTCCTGCTCACTATTACCTTTTATGGTCATTGTTTAGGTAGGACGGAGCAGTGGACTTGGACAGATACAGACGTGTAACACCAGATGCATTTAAATGACACTGAGCCTTATGCAAAGGCAACACGTTCAATGTTTCGCTATTGATGCCAATGCCATAATGTCTGCCAATATCACCCCAGCACAGTCTCGCAGCACGTCATCCCATTCTGCATGCACATAACTCTTCATCAATACCAACATTCCGGCTGTGCTAAAGCAGCTAGCTCCCAGTGTCCATGCAAGGGGCTCACTGTGAGTGAACCATAGAAATAAAAGGTTGAATTCTCTCTCTACGGAGTGAACTCACACTGTGGTTAATTGCAGAGACTACGGAACTACCCGTTTTCACAAAGGTAAATGTGTTTCTTTCTCTGAGCCACCTGAACACTATTGTTGTGATATACAGAACCACCACACACTGTATGGACCACAGTAGACCCAAGTCCGTTTTGTTCACAGCTGTACTCAGACAACTACATTAGAGTAGAGACTACAAATGAATTTGTTCCAGAAAGTCGTCTCATCCGCTTCACGCGGTATCTATTCTGACCGGTATATTTCTCCCTTCATCTTCTCTTCCATGTCCTCCTTCCCTCACTCCGCTGCTCTCTCTAGTAGTGGAGATGGTGAGAGATGAAGATGGTGACAGCTCACCGGTGGCTCTATTTACAGAATAAGGCTCTGAGAGGAGAGTGTTAATGGCAACATTTGAAGAACGTTGTCAATAAAAAACTCTTGACGCCTGGTCTCGCACGTGACAGAGAGCCATTTCCTCCATCTCTATCAGAATGAGATATAGGATAGTTTTATTTGCTCTGTGGGGGCTAGAGACTTGTTTGCTAAAAATTGGAATTTCCCAATGAAATAGCTATCACCCAGGTTTGAAGTTGTGTGCCGAGCGTTAGCCTAGCTCCCCCGCGCAACACACTTTATAGGAGAGGGAAGTCAACACAGAGATGGTGTAGTTGAATGCATTGAGTTCAATGCACTCTAGTCTGGCTACAGATTATTTCCCAGGGCAGTAGCAGCTGTACAGTCTCTCCCCATAGACTAATACATCTACAGGCCAAGCACATGGTCTCTCCCCATAGACTAATACATCTACAGGCCAAGCACATGGTCTCTCCCCATAGACTAATACATCTACAGGCCAAGCACATGGTCTCTCCCCATAGACTAATACATCTACAGGCCAAACACATGGTCTCTCCCCATAGACTAATACATCTACAGGCCAAACACATGGTCTCTCCCCATAGACTAATACATCTACAGGCCAAACACATGGTCTCTCCCCATAGACTAATACATCTACAGGCCAAGCACATGGTCTCTCCCCATAGACTAATACATCTACAGGCCAAGCACATGGTCTCTCCCCATAGACTAATACATCTACAGGCCAAACACATGGTCTCTCCCCATAGACTAATACATCTACAGGCCAAACACATGGTCTCTCCCTATAGACTAATACATCTACAGGCCAAACACATGGTCTCTCCCCATAGACTAATACATCTACAGGCCAAGCACATGGTCTCTCCCCATAGACTAATACATCTACAGGCCAAACACATGGTCTCTCCCCATAGACTAATACATCTACAGGCCAAACACATGGTCTCTCCCCATAGACTAATACATCTACAGGCCAAACACATGCTCACTCCCTAGAGGCTAACAAAGTTAACCAACACAAACTCGCTGGATCCTGGCTCTGATCAGCAAAATGGTATGGTATCCCTGAGGGATAACTCACCTCCTGAGCCACGATCGACGAGATGCGCACTGCCCGCTTGACGCGGGCGTTCCTTGCACCCGCCGCCCCCTCCTGGGGGATGCTGTCACGCCCGCTTAGCGACATCTCGGATCCCCAGGCAGCAAACGACCCCCGGGGGCCATCCCCCCCGCCGCCACGGCCCCCCAGGCTACCGTCGGACCCCCGTGCTTCTGCCACTCCGTCAGCCGTCCCTAAGTCCGGGTCCCCCCACCCTCCACCTCCAGCAGCAGCACTCAGTCTGCGAGCCAGGGGCCTGATGGGTTAAAGAGACCACAGCGCCACTCCAATAGAGGGTTTACAGTAGAGCCAGCCAACTCAAAGTGCTGCAGCTCTCCTCTCTTCTCTCTCTGTTCGTGACTCTGCTGGAACTCTCCCGCTGCTCTTGGGTTCCTCCCATCTCTCTCTCTCTCTCTCTCTCTACTGCCAAAAGAGAAGTAAGATCTGCAGGTGCTCTCCCTGTCTGTCTGTCTCTGTCTTTCTCTTTGTTATCAGATTATCTTCTATACTTTATGGTAACAGTTCCTGCCTGTGAAACACTTGTGGTCTTCCTAATTTCTCCCCTCTCTCACGTGTACCTCTACCTTCCACTATAACTCTCATTGTCCCTATCTCTATCTTTCTCACTCTTTTCGTTCTCTCTCCCCCCTCTTATATCCTTCCTCCCTCTCTGACGCTCTCTCTCTTTCGTTCCCTCCCCTCTGTGGAGATCCTCCTCCGGATCAGCTGTAATTGCTGCTGTCTGTCACAGCCCTCTTCCTCTCTCCCCTCTTCACCCCCCTCTCCCCCCTTCACCACTGGCTGCAGGACTTGATTCATTTTCTCTCACCCACTCAACAAACACGATTGTGTACCTCCATCTCTCTAGCAACCTTTCGCACACACACGTACGTGATGAGTGTCCAGCTACTCAAATGGACCGTAATACTATAGACCAGGGTTCCGCAACTTCTTTTGTAGAATTTTCATTGTTGGACATAAAAAAAAACTGTAAAAACACCAGGAAATCAGCTCCAAGGGATTTTAATTTGGGAAATCCGTTCCCAAGTATTTCCACACATTTCTGAGAGACACGTGAACGTATACAAACGTAAGCGAGGCTTGAAATGATTATGTTTCAGTCAAATATTATATCTGTTTGTGCTTCTTGTGGTCAATTTGTGGTCTACAAATGATTTGTAATTATGTTCCATCCCCCTGACAGTCCGGTCATCTAGTTGATGATCCCTGCTATAGACCCTATCATAATATACTAACGCTGAGTAAAAGGGTTATTCAGTTTTATTTTCACTCCAGTTAGGGACTCTCATTGGTATGCCACTCTCATATGTAAATATTTGGACTTTGTATATGATTGAATGTATGGCACACAGTGCCCATGTCACTTTATTCCTGCTCTGCAGGCCTTGTCTACCAATAGACGTCCACAATGGAGACTAGTCTTTTGACTTCTTTTATATGTACAGGATCCTCTGTCATTTTTGGTAATATATATATCTGTTGCCTGGCGTAACATATTTATGTCTTTTAAATGGTCAAATCAAGTGATTGTGTCTTCAAAATGGCGTGACTTCTTCGCACAATGCTGCTCTACGCAGCCGCTTGCGTCAGTACAAGCAATCGTCATTTTGTCTGATGCAGTGCTATTGTTAATATCGATGGGTTTCCTGCTGTCTAATGACATAACCTGCTTACTGCCCTACTTTACAGGATTCACTACGGTATCACTGTCTGACCCATAAAGGATGTAAACATACATTCTCTCCTCTGTTTTTCTGCAGATAAGATGACACACTCAGCCCTATCGAATACACAGTGGGATATGGGTCAAGATGCACTTCCTAAGGCTTCCTTAGGAAGGTTGCATTAAGGAGAAATGTATCATCTAAAGTTCCATGCATAACACTAGAATTGATCAACATTTATAATGAGTATTTCTGTGAATTCATGTGGCTCTCTGCACGATCACCGCATGTTTTAGAACTACTGAACGTAACCCGGCAATGTAAAATGAGATTTTTTGATATCATTACATCAAAAAAAGTTTGGCCCCTTTTAAAGGCTTTGTTTCAACCCTGAACCTCTCAAACCATCTATTCTCCCCCTCCCTCCAGCTGTGTCAGTTCCCAATACACTGACAGCTCATCACTCCTCCATCCTTCTCATTTATTTATTCCACTCCTCAAGCCCGCATCATAAATAACAGCACAACATCCCCACACTGCCACCCGCGCAGCATCCTAGGCGATTGATCGAGCCAATGGCAGCATCGGAACAGTGATGGGAGATGAGTTGTAGATTATAAAGAGAGGCTTTAGGTTACGATGTGAGGTCATCATACACTGTGGATGGCTCATTACTGTAGAGGTGAAGGAGGGTATCGATTGCTGGAGAGCCATCATCATACGTCAGCCATGATGGATTCACTCATATCACACTGGTGGAGAAACTATCATTGATGATCACTCATGACTAAGTGCACAGATAAATGTAGTCACATAGAGAATATGTGCCTTCAGAAAGTAATCATCCCCCGTGACTTATTTCACATTTTGTTGTGTTACAATTCAAAATTGGTAACTTAGATTTTTTTCACTTACCCATCTACACACAATAGCCCATAATGACAAAGTGAAAAAAATGTATTCAAAATGAAATATCTCATTTACAAAAGTATTCACACCTCTGATTCAATACATGTTAGAATCACCTTAGGCAGCGATTACAGCTGTGAGTATTTCTGGGCAAGTCTCTATAAGCTTTGCACACCTGGATTGTACAATATTTAAAAAATTAATCAAGCTCTGTCAAATTGGTTATTGATCATTGCGAGACAGCCATTAGATTTTGCCATAGATTTTCAAGCCTATTTAAGTAAAACTGCTATTTCTATGACATAGACTTCCCAAGTGAATCCAGTTGAAAGCTATGATCCCTTATTGATGTCAATTCAATCAGTGTAGACGAAGGGGAGGAGACAGGTTAAAGAAAGGATTTTTAAGTCTTGAGACAACTGAGACATGGAATGTGTGTGTAAGTGTGCCTTTCAGAAGGTGAACGGGCAAGACAAAAGATTAAAGTGCCTTACTTTATTGTCCCCATGGGGAAATGTTGTTGCAGTTTCATGTACAAGTTTAAAGTGGCGTTTCAATGTAAAACAAATTGACAATACAACTTCATAACAGTTACATAGCAATACAAATAGACTAGCCTGCTGGCCTTACTGGGTCAATAGGAACATTAGCATGAGCTATTTAGGAGGGATATCACACCTGGCACAAATTATTGTCTACTTCTGTTTTTGCTGCCGAGGGGTGCCCTATACCCACACCCAGAGGGGACTAGTTCAAAGTCCGGGTACAGGGGGTGGCTGGGGTCTAAAATGATTTTGTGAGCCTTGCAGAGGGCCCTGACCTTAAACATCTCATCCAGGCCTGTCTGCTTGACTCCAAGTACCTTACGTGCTGTGGTGATAATCCTTGTCAGCATATTTCTCTGACTGACAGTGGCATTGTCAAACCAACAAACAATACAAACAGTTGAAATACTCTCAATGAAAGATTTGTAAAACAGAGTCACTATAGTACAGTCAACATTAACAGATCCCAGCCTTTTGAGAAAGTACAGTCTCTGTTGACTCTTTTGGTAGATCAGGTCTGTGCATTTACTCCACTGAAGTTTATTGTCCAAGAGGACACCCAGATATTTGTATTCCTCTACAATCTCTATGTTCTGAACTCTGATAGATGTTGCAGAGGGAGGTGTTGTACGCTTCCCGAAGTCAATGCACGTATCTTTGGTCTTGTTGGTATTGAGGACCAAGTGTGATTCGTCACACCGCACAACAAAGTCATTTAGGACCTGGCCATGGTGTTCCTCGTCATCATGTAACAGGCAGATCAAGGCAGTGTCATCAGCGAACTTAACGAGGTGTCTGTCAGGATGAGAACTAGTACAACGAGGCATGGCAGTAGGTGGTAGTAGGTGCAAAGGCGCACTGGTTGAGTGTGTCAAGAACTGCAACGCTGTTGGATTTTTCACGCTCAACAGTGTCCCGTGTGTATCAAGGACATCCAGCCAACTTGACACAACTGTGGGAAGCATTAGAGTCAACATGGGCCAGCATCCCTGTTGAACTCTTTCGACACCTTGTGGAGTCCACGCCCCGACAAATTGAGGCTGTTCTGAGGGCAAAAGGGGGTGCCATTCCATATTAGGAAGCTGTTCGTAATGTTTTGTACACTCAGTGTATATTTGTTTTAGGTTATTGTCCTGCTGAAAGGTGCATTTGTCTCCCAATGTCTGTTGGAAAGCAGACTGAACCAGGTGTTAATCTAGTGCTTAGCTCTATTCATTTTCTTTTTATCCTAAAACCTCCCTAGTCCTTGCCAATGACAAGCATACCCATAACATGATGTAGCTACCACCATGCTTGAAAATATGAAGAGTGGTACTCAGTAATGTGTTGTGTTGGTTCTTTTTTAACCCATCTACCATTAGGTGCCCTTTATGCAAGGCATTAGAAAACCTCCCTGGTGTTTGTGGTTGAATCTGTGTTTGATATTCACTGCTCGACTGGTAACGTACAGATAATTGAATGTGTGGGGTACAAATGAGGTAGTCATTCAAAAATCATATTAAACACTATTGTTGCACAGAGTGAGTTTATGCAACTTATTATGTGACTTGTTAAGCACATTTTTTACTCCTGAACTTATTTAGACTTGCCATAACAAAGGGGTTGAATACTTGTTGACTCAAGACATTTCAGCTTTTAATTTTTCATGAATTTGTAAACATAAAAACATAATTCCACTGACATTATGGGGTATTGTTTGTAGGCCTGTGACACAAAATCTCAATGTATGTCACGGCTGATGAAAGGAGCGGACCAAGGTGCAGCGTGGTGAGCGTACATGCTCTTTAATAAAGAAAAAGACGGCGAACAAAACAATACACACTACAAAACAAAACCCACAAACATTGGTGGGAAAAAGGGTACCTATGTATGGTTCCCAATCAGAGACAACGATAGACAGCTGTACCTGATTGAGAACCATACCCAGCCAAAACATAGAGATAGAAACACAAAACATAGAAATGCCCACCCCAACTCACGCCCTGACCAAACCAAAATAGAGACATAAAAAAAGATCTCCAAGGTCAGGGCGTGACAATTGAATCCATTTTAAATTCAGGTTGTAACACAACAAAATGTGGGAAAATTCAAGGGGTGTGAATAGTTTTTGAAGGCACTGTATGTCTCTAGATTTAGACTCTTATTTATACAGTTTACTCTTATTCATTCAAATATATTATTTTGAGCTACAGCATTGACAATCAGCCACATGCTTCATGCTTATCAGGAGTGGACTGTATTCTGAAAGGCTTGCTGTACTGTGACGTTTTGAGCTGCAATAACATTCTATTAGTTTATGGCTACAGTAATGGGGAAGTCGTGGGCCTAAAATGCTGCTAAAAGGTTGTTATGAGGTCTGGGCTAAAAGGATGGCATCCTTTTGTTGAATTAATTAGAATTCATGCATGTCATACTTTTCCACGACTCATTGAATACAATATTGTGACCTAGTGTGCTTTTGTTCTGTGTATATTTCCGGATGATTACATGCATAAACACAGCTCCCATGGACTTAGGTGGTCACAACACGTGAGGGGAATTAGTCCAACCATATATGCCTGTATTTGCTCTTCAAAGTCTTTGGACTCCAGTCCAGTATGCTGTTCTAATATCAAGCCTGTTTTCCTAATTCTTCCCATGTTTATGTAACAGTCGTTTGATGATAAGTAACACGCTGATCAAATCATTTATTTTAATATCAAGCTGAGATGCATTTGAGAAACGGCAAGGGCAAGTATGGATTTATGAAAGTGTGGTTGAGAAAGCATCTAGAGCTCTAAAAGGAAAGGAGCAACTGCAAAAACGAGAAAAAAAACTGTTTTGATGAAGGGTTTTGGCCTAATTAGATCTGGGGAATAGTAAACATGAGATAATAGTGGCGGCAGGTAGGCTGGCGGTTAAGACCGCTGAGTCAGTAACCGAAAAGTCACTGGTTTGAATACCCGAGCCGACTAGGTGAAAAATCTGTTGATGTGCCCTTGAGCAAGGCAGTTCGGTGTTTGTAAAAATGTACTAGAATCTGTTATTTTGATTAATGGTGCATTTGCTGTTGTGTCAGAACTGCCTTGGAAATAAGACACATGTATCTCAAGGGGGTTAATTCTACATAATAAATAGAGACCTCAAGACACATTATGTCTATTTGTGTGGAACATTGGATTCCTTTCCGTTAGAGAGAGGCATCTCATGCCTCTTCTGATTCAGATTATTTTGACAACGACAAGACATCTCCATGTAGAACTCAACGTCCTATTTCTACTTGCCTATAGCAACCCAAAGTGTGACGTCTGGTTCGAGGAATTCTCATTCATTTCCCCCATATGGATTTGCAAATCAGCGTATTTTAAAAAGTCCACCACATATCTTTATAGTTTGTCATTTATGGAATCAATTGTTTTAATGTTTCAGTGTCTGTACGGGTATATCGAACATACTGTCGTCGGCTTTTCCTTTCAGTTCATCTCCAGTCAACTAATTCCTCATATCTTAATGAGAGCACATGTGTGACGAGTTGCTCTTTCAAATGTTTAACCATAATGGATATGTGGCATATCATTTGTTATAATTTGCCCTCACTTGCACCTCCCTCCAGCCACCCCACCGTCTCAGTCCAGAGGGAAGCTGCTGTTTAGTTTTAATACAGGTTGCCAGGCCGAATAAATTCATCTTTAAATCGCAGAGATTACATTGGGTCCCCTGTCTACTTTTTCCAATTACCCAGAAGCCTTGGCCTCTATCTCGAGGTAGTGGAGAGGAACAGACTTATTAGTGACTAATATCGTTATAATGTTATTATAACACACTACACAGTAGCCAGACCCCCCCCCCCCCCCCCCCCCCAACTCCCTCTGAATAATGGAGACTGACCAAACAATGACAGAGATAGGAGGAGAGCATGAAGTAGACTTGCCAGACTGCAAGATGCCATTGCATTAGTACAGGACTTTTTGTCCGCATGGGATCCTCATCTGATGTACTGTAGTTGATTCACCAGGGATGACGGCTTCGATTCTGGTAAGCCTGTGTAGGTCACTCGACGACCTCACTTCCTGTGGATAAATCCCGGGGTTAAGAACTCCCCGGTGTGGCCGTTAGATAAACGCAGCGCTCGGCCCGTAGCCAATCACGACGGGGCAAAGAGTGTCTGTTCATCTGAGGGAGTGATTATGGCTGGGAAGAACAAAACAGGGCCTTGATTGATTTTAGAGATCACTGAGTGTTACTGGCCCTCCGATCTACGCCGTCCCTTACACATCTGTACGGCCTCCTCGGTCCGACACTAAGGGAATGATTTTCTCTGCTGGATCTCTTCCTTTCCTCGAATGAAATTCTATTTGAAATGGAATATCATGACGCAGCTGAGAGCATCCTCCTCACAGCATGTGGTCAACGAGAGTAAAGCTTCCTAGGGGAAAACATACCTTTTCCGAATGTTGGCTTTATAAGGACTGGTCGTGCCGTCTGACCAAATACGGCAGCTCAATGTGGTAAACAATTCCTAATTTCCTATCATCAAAAGGAATATTACGTCGATAAACATTCTGAAACTGGATAAGACAGACAGACACGGGTTTCTCTTCATGAACCACAGAACCAAGCCCCTCCTCCTAGCTTATTCTCTCTATTCTCCAAAGGATCCATCCTGCAGCTGCAGACGTGGGAGGATGCAGCGCTGCAGCCGGCTTTTCCCAGTATGTGTCAGCCAGCACTATCACGTCCCCCTGTTACAAGGCCATCGGATTCTCAGCCAACGTCAGCGTTGAACATTCTCTCCCGAGGCGGCCACAGCTGTTCCTACCCCACCACGGTTCCCTCAGCACAATGAGCCCAGCGGCCATTTTTAATTAGCTTCACGGCTCAGACAATGGGTAGATCTCGCCACAGCTTGTCATCCTGTCCTCTTTGACAATGGGTTATCATTCTAGTATAAAGTAAACACACACAGGTGGGCACACAGGTGGATATGTATGTGAGGGCGTGACCTGGCGCTCATGCCTCCACGCCCTGTTAGACCTCTGCGTTACACATAATACGTTGTAACGGACACCAAGGAGGTAGGCAGGTCTCTGATGGACGCTGTAATACGAACATACAACGAGATCATGCATAACAGAGCCTGGATGACATAATAGAATCCTAATTATATAATGGAGTCATAAAAGTCCACAGGCTACTGGTGTTGGTGGCAGTCAGTCCGTCAATCAGCCAGAAGAACAGAAGAAGAGACTGGAGGAGGGGATGGATCCTCCGGGGGCTTGGTGACTGCTGCCTGTATGTGGGACACTGACACAGCCATTATGGGATGACAGAGGTCTTCGCCTGAGTGCTGATCTAGGATCAGGTTACCCAGGTCCATATATATAATTATGATCTAAAAGGCTAAACTGGTCCTAGATCAGCACACCTACTTTTTGTGCCACTTTGTGTATCCTGGCCCTGGTGTTCTAATGTCACTAGCTGCCTTATCTGACAGCTCAACCCACACAAGGCAAGGCCAGGGTCAATGTGTCCAGGCTGGGAGGTAGGATAAGAAAGACACTGAATCACAAAAAGAAGGGAAGCTAACAGAAAGACTGCCTGTCCAATGCACCCCGTATGAAATATAAACCAAGGCCTACTATCATTATGAAGACAAATCCACAAACCAGTGGCACACAGACAATATCTTGTGTTTCATCGGGCAAATATTGACCATCGTCTCTGGGTAGTCGATTCTGGTCTTATATCCTATAAGGGTTGAGCACAGAGAATGTTCCATGCACTGAAACTGGTAGATACTAATGATCATATTTTCTCACAGACAGCCAAGGAGATTGATACAGAACAGGGAGGATGTGCCCAGGGTCCACTGACTGTGTGAGAAAACTCTGCATAATGTGGATTTCTTTCAGGACGACAATTAAGATTTGATGACACAATTTCCTTTATGGCGTCAGAGAAGCCACCGCTGATGCTGTCACGTTCTGACCTTAGTTCCTTTATTATGCCTTTGTGTTAGTTTGGTCAGGGCGTGAGTTGGGGTGGGTAGTCTATGTTATTTTTTCTATGTTGTATTTCTGTGTTTGGCCTGGTATGGTTCTCAATCAGAGGCAGGTGCCGTTCGTTGTCTCTGATTGAGAATCATACTTAGGTAGCCTGTTTTCCCCATTTTGGTTGTGGGTGATTGTTTTCTGTCTCTGTGTCTTTACCAGACAGAACTGTTTCGTTTTCGTTCGTTCTCCTTGTTATTTTTTATTTTTTTGTGTTCAGTGTTATTAAATATCAACATGGACACGTACCACGCTGCACATTGGTCCGATCATTCATACTCCTCGTCAGAGGAAGACGAATATCGTTACAGATGCTGATTAAATCGAAAATCAGGTCCTCAAACGACTTTGGATTTCTTCTATTCACTTTATTGAGGAGGAGAAAATAAGATTTTACTGTACCGCGACACACCTGCAACGATATACAGTATATCATCTCAAACCACACCGTTTGGCAGGGGGCAAATTTGCTTTACAGCAGGTAAACGTGAGATCAGCCCCCATTAAACTCCATTATCTGTTCATCCCAGAAAGCTGTAACAAATGTGTGAGTGTACAAAACATTACAAAACATAATACTGAGTTGCACCCCCTTTTGCCCTCAGAACAGCCTCAATTCGTCGGGGCATGGGCTCTACAAGGTGTCGAAAGCGTTCCACAAGGATGATGGCTCATGTTGACTCATGTTCCCCACAGTTGTGTCAAGTTGGCTGGATGTCCTTTGGGTGGTGGACCATTCTTCATACACACAGGAAAATGTTGACCATGAAATACCCACCAGCATTGCATTTCTTGACACACTCAAACAGGTGTGCCTGGCACCTATTACCATACCCCGTTCAAAGACAATTACATATTTTGTCTTGCCCATTCACCCTCTGAATGGCACACATACACAATCCATGTCTCAATTGTCTCAAGGCTTGAAAAGCATTCTTTAATCTGTCTCCTCCCCTCCGTCTACACTGATTGAAGTGAATTTAACATCAGGTGACATCAATAAGGGATCATAGCTTTCACCTGGATTCACCTGGTCAGTCTGTGTCACAGCAAGAGTTCCTAATGTTTTGTACACTCAGTGTATAACACATACTCGAGTTTCTAGATATCATCATGGAAAGCAAACCACTGCTAAAATTTGATTCTGCTACATTTCTCTCTGTGTCTAAAAACCTGCACAGCACGCTTTCACATTGCATATGGGTTTTCACACAAAGCCCGACAGAGAGACAGATCGAGTGGCAGACAGAGAGACGGCCTCGCCAGGTGAGAGTAAACTGAGCAGCGTGTTATTCCCGCCTCCCGTCGCCTCCCTTCTCCTGCACGGATAACAAATGACACCATTACCTCTCCTCTCCCAGGCTCAGCATGCTGCCCCACTTATTGCAGGGAGGGAGGAGTGCTGAGCCTGGGAGCTCTGCTCTGGGACTGTCTCTCTCCCCCCAGCCATGGAGAGGTAGAGGAGTGGAGGGAGATAACACCTGCATCTTCACAGGCACACCAGGCGTATGATGGCCTTAAGCAACATTATGGACAAAATGTTAAAATCCTGTTGCTGCAGGATTACTCTGCTGTAACAATAGTGGTTGAATTAAGATCTTATATCTGTATGTTATTTGACAAAATTCTCTCTGATGCCAATGTCAACTTTTCCCCCTGAGATTCAATGCTTAACTTGCCCAAGTCTTGCATGGAGTTGCGTATGTACTGTACTTTGCCAAAGTGATATGTCGAGTGCAGTCTTGAAAATCATTCACAAGCACTATCACCCTCCAAGAGAACTATTTAAGGCCTGCGCTGACTGGAGAGACCAGTCTTCAGCCAGGAAAATGTATCATGCCTGGAGAGACCAGTTTCAGTCGGGAATACGTATCATGCCTGGAGAGACCAGTTTCAGTCGGGAATACGTATCATGCCTGGAGAAACCAGTTTCAGTCGGGAATACGTATCATGCCTGGAGAGACCAGTTTCAGTCGGGAATACGTATCATGCCTGGAGAGACCCGTTTCAGTCAGGAAAATGTATCATGCCTGGAGAGACCAGTCTTCAGCCAGGAACATGTATCATGCCTAGAGAGACCAGTCTTCAGCCAGGAAAGCGTATCATGCCTGGAGAGACCAGTTTCAGTCAGGAAAATGTATCATGCCTGGAGAGACCAGTCTTCAGCCAGGAAAATGTATCATGCCTGGAGAGACCAGTCTTCAGCCAGGAAAGCGTATCATGCCTGGAGAGACCAGTTTCAGTCAGGAAAATGTATCATGCCTGGAGAGACCAGTCTTCAGCCAGGAAAATGTATCATGCCTGGAGATACCAGTCTTCAGCCAGGAAAATGTATCATGCCTGGAGAGACCAGTCTTCAGCCAGGAAAATGTATCATGCCTGGAGAGACCAGTCTTCAGCCAGGAAAGCGTATCATGCCTGGAGAGTCCAGTCTTCAGCCAGGAAAGCGTATCATGCCTGGAGAGACCAGTCTTCAGCCAGGAAAGCGTATCATGCCTGGAGAGACTAGTCTTCAGCCAGGAAAATGTATCATGCCTGGAGAGACCAGTCTTCAGCCAGGAAAATGTATCATGCCTGGAGAGACCAGTCTTCAGCCAGGAAAATGTATCATGCCTGGAGAAACCAGTTTCAGTCGGGAATACGTATCATGCCTGGAGAGACCAGTTTCAGTCGGGAATACGTATCATGCCTGGAGAGACCCGTTTCAGTCAGGAAAATGTATCATGCCTGGAGAGACCAGTCTTCAGCCAGGAACATGTATCATGCCTGGAGAGACCAGTCTTCAGCCAGGAAAGCGTATCATGCCTGGAGAGACCAGTTTCAGTCAGGAAAATGTATCATGCCTGGAGAGACCAGTCTTCAGCCAGGAAAATGTATCATGCCTGGAGAGACCAGTCTTCAGCCAGGAAAATGTATCATGCCTGGAGAGACCAGTCTTCAGCCAGGAAAATGTATCATGCCTGGAGAGACCAGTCTTCAGCCAGGAAAATGTATCATGCCTGGAGAGACCAGTCTTCAGCCAGGAAAGCGTATCATGCCTGGAGAGACCAGTCTTCAGCCAGGAAAGCGTATCATGCCTGGAGAGACCAGTCTTCAGCCAGGAAAGCGTATCATGCCTGGAGAGACTAGTCTTCAACAAGGAAAGCGTATCATGCATGGAGAGACTAGTCTTCAGCCAGGAAAATGTATCATGCCTGGAGAGACCAGTCTTCAGCCAGGAAAGCGTATCATGCCTGGAGAGACCAGTTTCAGTAAGGAAAGCATATCATGCCTGGAGAGAGAGTATTAGGGGGAGTTGTGTCGAAAGAGAAGTGATACCACAAAGGACTCAAGGTGAGACAAAGGACGCCCCACCCCTCAGTATCCCTCCGCCTCCAATGACGTCCGTGCCAGAACGAGAGCCAGATAAGAGGTCCCTGGGAGACGGATGGTCTGCTATATCCAGGGATGGAGGGTTGGAGGGATAATGCCAGGGCCGGAGGGGGGTGAAGGATAGAGCAGGACGACCTTGTGTTCCTCATGCACTGCCCAAAGCTCCCAAAAGTTCATGGTTGCTTGTGTGTGGGGGTAAATTGAGTGCCTGGACTTGCTAATGTAACACCAGTCTGTGTGTGTGTGTGTTCTAGAGGGGTCAGTGACGTTAATGAGCCCATTGAGTGTAGCAAAGTATTGCTGGTTTGACGCAAATAACGAGCTCCACCTCTAGCCACCTCCCACCTCTCATCACTGTGGCAAATGGCATTGTGATGACTCACCGGTCTTATTAGCGATTGACGCTCCCCGGACGACGCGACGAGGTAATCTAGTTACCGAGAGGCAGAATTTATCACACTTCAGAACCGGGCCAAAGCCTTACTGGCAAGATGTATCACGTGCCAGAACCGGGCCAAACCCTTACTAGCAAATCCTTCATTAATGAACAGCTTCCTTATTCATCATCAAACTGCTTAAATTAGATTAGGAGGAAGATTCTCCAGGGATGAAAACTGTGTGTGTGTGTGTGTGTGTGTGTGTGTGTGTGTGTGTGTGTGTGTGTGTGTGTGTGTGTGTGTGTGTGTGTGTGTGTGTCTGTGTGTGTACAGTTTTGAAGGGGGCAGACTGGGTGATGTACATGCCCTCTGGGTGCTCTGAGGGAAGTGACATGAACATTTAGGAAAGTAATATGCCTCTGGAGGTTAAAGTTGAAATGGAACTATAATCATATTCAAGTGGCTGTGATTGCGTTTCACATAACAATCACTTAATGAGTCCATGTGTACTGTTAAGAAAATATGTAAATTACTCCAATAACATATGCTGCTGCAGAATAAACAAACCAGGCATGCTGACGTACTTTATTTCTCATTACCATCTACATTTCTGAATCATCATTGTGAAACTGCACTTTTTTCAGAACATCTACAGTACACTACAGTAACACCTCGAGTGACAGGGGAAATTGCTTCCTAAACACTATGGCCATTTCCTTGAACAAATCTCAACAGGGGGTAGAGACATCATCGGTGGGCTTGCTCCCCAGGCGAGTCACATCGGATGGTGGTTCGCACCTCTCTGTTGGTGGAAATGACCTTTCTCAACCCCTCACAAAGACAGGGGAGAAAGACGCACGCTGAGAGAGCAAAAAGGTTTTGACTGTTGAGGCACTTGCTCTTTAAATGGCAAAACGGTGGTGGTTTTTGAATGACCATTTAAACCATTAAGTTCTGTAACCTCTCGTCACTACCTTTAGTCAAACCTGTCCCAGGGTGGTTTACGGTGGTGTCTTTATTTGCACAAAAATGGGACATAGGTTTCTAAAGCACTTAGACCAAACTGCCAAAAAAGGATCTATATGCTATTATTTCTTCATATTCTGAATACATTTAGTGTTTTACAGAATCAAGCTCAAAGTCAATAGTGAGACTAGCCCAGTGTCCTTCCCCTGGGTTGGCTCGTTCTCAGAGAAGGGTTGGTGTGCCTCAGGAGATATAATTATGGCTAATGGCTAACGCAAACATTCAACCGCGGCTAATCTCTAATGTATCTTTCTATTGACTAACAACAGTGGCAGTGATAGCATGCTCACTGGGCTGCACAGAGTGATAAATGAAGAGCCTGCATATCCATATGAAAAACAAATGAAGCATCCCAATGGGTACAGACGTCAGTTCAATGTCTATTTTTGATTGACCTTTGGTTGTGTTGTCAACTAATGGGAATTCAACGTAAAATCAACCAAAAATGTCCACATCTCATTGGATTTAGAAGAAAAAAATATGAAATTCCCCTACGTTGATTACTTCTTGAAAATCCAATCAATTTTAAACATTGCTTCAACGTCGTCACCTTGTATTTTTTGTTGTTGAAATAACGTGGAAACAATGTTGATTCAACCAGTTTTTGCCCAGGGGGAGTGATTATTAGTCTACAGTATCTTTATGAGGTGGTGTGAAGCAGTGTCCTTCTGGGGAGATTCCCCTTATTGGCTAACTTGCTAGCAGCCAGTCCGCAAAGCACAGTCAAATGCAGGACTTTCATGGCATTAACAGGAAGTTGCATAAAGGCATTACCAATGTATAAGCTAGCACATTGTATTATACCATGAGGCCTGTTTGGTCTGTAACCTCTCTAACCGTTAGAGCTTATCAGGGTCGGTCTAGAAATTGCACTCGAATCAAGGTGTACATTTTTGGGAGAACCACAGCATCACCCCAATTAATTGTTCCACAAAGTACTTCCTGTGCTGCCAGTGACATGGAAGTTCAACCAGAGATCTGTATATAATGATGAGATGCTCCTGTCTCCGCCATTACAATGGCAGTCGTTGTCCCAAAGTCCCATAAAAACCTAAGAAAGCCCTTAGAAACGCATTGGGCTTATTTTGGTCATGTTTTGGAGAGAGCGAAACCTCTCGCTAAGCCTCTTCCTCTCTGCGTCAACTCAAGTTAATACAGACAAACATTAGTCACTCACACTTTCTCAAGCCATTTTGAGAAGTGATTAACCCCCCTCGGCGCTAAAGATCGGAGTTGATGGGACGGAATTAACTGGATGACCAAGCGACCGCACTGACAATCCCGAAAAGGCAGATGACTCCACAGCGACTTTAACACTGAGCCGGCCAGAGAAAGCAAACAGTGTCCCGCCTCACAACACACACAGTCTCACCGCTTCATAAATAATTCAGTGTTTTTCCCGGGTCGGCACAGCTAATAAGGGTCCCACTTGGATAATATGAGGTGAGAACAACCATTAGAAACACACACACTTCCAAAGAAGTCGTGTCACCCCCCGGGCTACGCAAATAGCCACGGTTGAGTTTAGATGGAATGCATGGCGCTGAACTGTGGCGGATGGGCGCTGCTGGGCGCTGCTGGGCGCTGCTGGGTGATGAGCCCAAATTGAGGTGACAGATAGCTGTAGACGGGTCGGTTCGAGAGGAGAGATTACCAAACGGGGTCTTTGACCACACCATGAGAGGGAGGAACCCGTCCTAACGCTCATCCTTAACTCTGAGTTTAAAACACGCTGTTTCATGACACTGGGGCTCTAATGGGATTTCCTGTCATATGCCTAATATTAGTCCATGTATTATATTCTGGGGTCATTAAAAGTTTCACCCTAAAAATGGTTAAAAACATAGTTCTTAAAAAAATGTCTAATTCTCAGAGCTACAGCAGGAAGGCACAATTAGAGCAGTATTTCCCAATGGAAAGTCTATGAAAGGGAGCTGGGTCCCACTTATAGGCCAGCAGAACAGAATATGTCTCTTTAGAATTCAGCACACATTTTGTTTTTCTGTATCTATTTTATATTGGGAAGACACGTGGTGTAACCCTCCAGTAGCAGATCCAATATGACACCGTGTGCTCTCTCAGGTGTTGTGAGCAATCGTGTGTTAAGGAAGCTTGTGGGGGAACATCAATTTTCAGCAAGGAAACAAGAAACAGGGAGACAAATTGAACCTTTGGTTCCTCCTAGTACATCGAAGTGAACATATATTATTAACATTCATCAAGGTGTTGATTGCTCTTCAGGGAACATAGAGTCAAATTATGACATAGCAACAACTGTAATCGCATAATCCTATCGGGCACAACGTCAATTCCCTGTGATTACGCTAGAGAAATGGCCTGTTGATGAACTCTCCCTCTGTGTCTTATTGGAAGGATGGAACATTTGTTCTTGGAATTAAATCACGTTAAACTTCCTGAAGGTGAGCCAATCGGTAACATGTTTCGGGAACCTTTCCCGCCTCATATCTGGCGAAACACAGGTCTGGTGCTGTATCTCCCAGTCACTAAAAGGTGTTCTCCACTGACCCGTATGTGTGGTGCAGTCCAGCACCGGCTTCTCTAAGGTCAGTTTGTAAGCTCTCTCCACTAACCTTCCTCTTAGGTGAAGTGAGGCCCTAGGCTTTTCTACAGGGGTGACTTCACACCATGCTAGGTGACAGTGAGAACATACAGACAACAGGACAGAGGGGGACGTCGTGGTGTGCGGTGGGCCGGGGGGCGAGGAGCAGGGATTTCTTAACACCGTGCGTATGTGTGTGTCACCATCTCTCCTGTCATCTCCAGCACATTGTTCACAGTCTACCTGGCAGCTACCGCCACTGTGGCCCTTGACACAATGCAACAGAGACACTACATTTTGAAGAGACGAAGAAGGCAGACTTCTAGGACCACCAATACAGTGCACTATACACACACTACAACTAGAGAGAAAGTACCAGCGTGCACATACACCTTCACTGGAACAAATCACAACCTTCACTGATGTCTCTGTCTGGCTAGAAGGTGCTCTCTGCAAGGAAGTAGGACGATCAGAACTCACACAGGAAGTGAGCTGGACTCAACAGAGAGTCCATGCACTGAGGGAATGCTATAAGGTAACCAGCAACAGCAAACAAAGAAGATGGTCTTGTGTGTGAATGTAACTTTTTTTTGGGGGGGGGGGGGGGCTTAAGAAGACACTCGAAAACAAAAACAATATCCACTTCATAAAAAACTATACTGTCTACTCTGCAAAAGTATTATAAAAAAAGGTTTGCTTGCAACCCAGTTCCATCTGTTTGTGTGATGTGCATACAGTAGACTCTTAGAAATAAAGGTGCTATCTATAACCTAAAAGGGGTCTTCGGCTGTCCTCATAGGAGGACCCTGTTAAAAACAAAAACTTTGGGGTTCCAGGTAGAACCCTTTTGAGTTACAGTACCCTTTCCACAAAGGGTTCTATGTGGAACTTAAAATGGTTCTCCAATGGGGGCAGCCGAAAAAGCCTTTTCGAACCCCTTTTTCTAAGAGTATAGGACAGGAGAACCCATCACTAGGTACACTACAGTACACACTGCTCCAGTCTCTTCTAGTTTGGTGTGAGTCTTGAGGCACAGTGGGGCTCTGTTGATATTTACAGTTTTATTTCCAGCAGGCCCAGAGTCGTCTATGGGGTTAGGGATAATGACTGTGTTTTAAATGGCAGCCGTGGCAGTCTATTCCCCCAGGTAGCCCCTCAGATGCCCTCACAGCAGACAGAGGCTCTTCTCCGGGGCCCTCGTGTGGTTTCCAGGGGCCCCAGGAGGGATTCTGTGTCTGTGGGTCTTTGTGAGGAAGGGAGCTGCCTGGGTGTACAGTACTGTAGGGGAACGATGGACGTGCTATTCACAAGAGCAGACTTAACCTTTGGAATGATTGAGACAGAGGGTTTGGTGTGAATGGGAATTTAATACAAAAAGAGTGTGTGTGTGTGTGTGTGTATGTGTGTGTGTGTGTGTGTGTGTGTGCAACCTGATAAAAGTGGAGTGTACAGTATATTCACCTACAGACTGAGTGTATATCGGAGACAAGGCCAGGTAAAGGCAGTCAGGGGACCAGGCCAGGTCATGTCAGTCAGGGGACAAGACCAGGTAATGTCAGTCAGGGGACAAGGCCAAGTAAAGGCAGTCAGGGGACAAGGCCAGGTCAAGGTAGTCAGGGGACAAGGCCAGGTCAAGGTAGTCAGGGGACAAGGCCAGGTAAAGTCAGTCAGGGGACAAAGCCAGGTAAAGGCAGTCAGGGGACAAAGCCAGGTAAAGGCAGTCAGGGGACAAGGCCAGGTAAAGACAGTCAGGGGACAAGGCCAAGTAAAGGCAGCCAGGTAAAGTCAGTCAGGGGACAAGGTAAGGTAAAGTCAGTCAGGGGACAAGACCAGGTCAAGTCAGTCAGGGGACAAGGCCAGGTAAAGGCGGTCAGTGTAGTGATCTACAGTGATACCTGGTTCTCTCTGTCAGAGATGGAGTACCACACTGTGGCCCAGCTCCCTCCCAAGATAAGTCTGTCCGCTCCCCACGCCCCCCTCTCACCTTTGATGGATTGGCCTCTCGCTGTGTCGCTGGCTGCTTCAGTGCCAAACTTGGAACTAACCATTTCCCAGTTGGGGGTTGTCAGGAATCCTTGTGGATGGCAAGACAATTGGATGCACTACCAGTTGAACCGTGGGCAGCTTGCATTGCTAGACAGTTGCAGCAGACATTAACACCTACCATTTTTTCCTTCTCTACCTAGAGACAGTCCACAGGTTTAACTACTCTTTAAGCTACAGTCTGGGTCAAACAAATTTACCGTCCTGTCATATTGAACTACATCATCTTGGACTAACACTCCCCCCATCCCTCCCATCCACACCTGATCATAAATAAAGAGGGTCAATTACCTGCCAATCAATGATGCTTATTCTCAGAGCCAGATTTCTCCCAGATTCAATTACCTTTCCGTGATGAGATAGGGCGGCGAGGCGCATGGCCCAGCAGGGATCTATGGTGATTAATGGGTCACCAGCAGAGAGAGGGAGGGATGGAGGGAGGTCTAGGGATGAGAGGGAGAGGTAGAGGGAGGGAGGGAGGTCTAGGGATGAGAGGGAGAGGTGGAGGGATAAAGAGAGGTGGATGGGATAGAGAAAGAGGGAGGGAGGGAGGGAGGGAGGGAGGGAGGGAGGGAGGGAGGGAGGGAGGGAGGGAGGGAGGGAGGGAGGGAGGGAGGGAGGGATAGAGAAAGAAAGAGGGAGGGAGGGAGGGAGGGAGGGATAGAGAAAGAAAGAGGGAGGGAGGGTGATAGAGAGAGAGGGGGTGAGGGAGGGAGGTCTAGGGATGAGAGGGAGAGGTGGAGGGATAAAGAGAGGTGGATGGGATAGGGAGGGAGGGAGGGAGGGAGGGAGGGAGGGAGGGAGGGAGGGAGGGAGGGAGGGAGGGAGGGAGGGAGGGAGGGAGGGAGGGAGGGAGGGAGGGAGGGAGGGAGGAGTGAGTTTGGGGAGGTGGATGGGATAGAAAAAGAGAGAGGGAGGGAGAGAGGTAGAGAGAGAGGGGGTGAGGGAGGGAGGTCTAGGGATGAGAGGGAGAGGTGGAGGGATAAAGAGAGGTGGATGGGATAGAGAGGGAGGGAGGGAGGGAGGGATGGAAGGAGGGAGGGAGGGAGGGAGGGAGGGAGGGAGGGAGGGAGGGAGGGAGGGAGGGAGGGAGGGAGGGAGGGAGGGAGGGAGGGAGGGAGGGAGGGAGGGAGGGAGGGAGGGAGGGAGAAAGAAAGAGGGAGGGAGGGTGATAGAGAGAGAGGGGGTGAGGGAGGGAGGTCTAGGGATGAGACGGAGAGGTGGAGGGATAAAGAGAGGTGGATGGGATAGAGAAAGAGGGAGGGAGGGAGTGAGGGAGGGAGATAGAGAGAGAGGGGGGTGAGGGAGGAGAGGGAGAGAGATAGAGAGAGGGGGGTGAGGGAGGAGAGAGGCAAACATAGAGGGGAAGGACATGGGAGAGGTGTGAGTTGAGGACCTTACTTTTCTTTCTCTTTTTCTACCACACCTCTCTCTCCTGCGTACCCTTGTTCTCCTTTTACTACACAATCTTTCTCTCGCTCCTTCCGTTCCGTTCACTTCATTTCATTCCATATCCCTCTCTCACCCTTTGTCTCCCTCAACCTATCACCCTGTCGCCCCTCTCCCTGTGCAGCGTTGCGCTGCCGTTTTCCAGGAGAGCACGTCAAAGTGCCCACCTCCCCGAGTAGCCCTGGAAGTAAGCACTGGCCCTCCTATCGCCCCTCCCCTTCCCTCTCCTCCCTCTTCATGCACGGGGTCACAGCCAGCGGCGGGGAAGTAATCAGCCAGGCGAGAAGCTCCCTTGCCTAGGCGTAAATCAGCCAGACAGCCTCTTAGCCAACGCCGCCGGAACAAACTAATGAGCAAGGCAGGGCTGGGACGGGCACAGAGCCTACTGCGGACCCCAACTCCGCAGATAGAGAGAAAGAGAGGGGAGGAAGCAGATTGGTGGCAAAGGCCATGGCTTTCGGTTGACAGGTAGGAGCAAAGGGACTAGACCCAGGTCTTAAGTCCGTACAGATCATGTAACTGCAACAAGGATAAAGCGTAATATCAACAATACACATAAAGTGCCTTGTAATATGAACACTTAGAAGTGCCTTGTAATATGAACACTTAGAAGTGCCTTGTAATATGAACACTTAGAAGTGCCTTGTAATATGAACACTTAGAAGTGCCTTGTAATATGAACACTTAGAAGTGCCTTGTAATATGAACACTTAGAAGTGCCTTGTAATATGAACACTTAGAAGTGCCTTGTAATATAAACACTTAGAAGTGCCTTGTAATATGAACACTTAGAAGTGCCTTGTAATATGAACACTTAGAAGTGTCTTGTAATATGAACACTTAGAAGTGCCTTGTAATATGAACACTTAGAAGTGCCTTGTAATATGAACACTTAGAAGTGCCTTGTAATATGAACACTTAGAAGTGCCTTGTAATATGAACACTTAGAAGTGCCTTGTAATATGAACACTTAGAAGTGCCTTGTAATATGAACACTTAGAAGTGCCTTGTAATATGAACACTTAGAAGTGCCTTGTAATATGAACACTTAGAAGTGCCTTGTAATATGAACACTTAGAAGTGCCTTGTAATATGAACACTTAGAAGTGCCTTGTAATATGAACACTTAGAAGTGCCTTGTAATATGAACACTTAGAAGTGCCTTGTAATATGAACACTTAGAAGTGCCTTGTAATATAAACTGCGGTCTTAAACGGACATTCTAGACAGAAAAGGCCAAAGGTTATGAGGCAGGTGAGATAAAGAAACGTACTTAGACTATTGGTCTTCAGGGTTGAGCTCATTCTACAGGCTTGTACAGTCTAAATTCCGGCACTAAGCAAAAAGTTATTTGAAAGCATTAAGTTCCTACACGTGTATTATTACATAAAGAAATGTCTACATTGATACATTGGCACTACCTTTCCATTCAACCAGACCTGGCAACCCAAACTAGGACCTGGCAACCAGAACGAAGCCCTGTTCTATTGTTAGATCGCGGTCTTCTTCAGTGTTCCAATCAGCGTTCATCTCTTCTGCCTGACTGAGCTTTAAAGACAACAGCATCTGTGGTCTCAGCCAGAACACCCTGAGAGTAATATTCACACAGTCAACTCAAATTAACAGGCTGACAATGTTTTGCTCTCTCTCAACAGAGTACTGTAAAACGGTGAGCTCAGTGAAGAATTGAATAACGTTAGGAGAACCAGTTAAAACTAGTTCCAATTAATGAGGCAACTTCAAAGGACTTTGAGGGTCAGAGTACATTTGGAACCCTAACCCCCCTATCTGGACGCACAGCTGTCCAGCACACCGGCTAATATCAATTAATAGCGGGTTTGGAGGGAGATGGAGATTGCAGCGATATAGATCAGATGCTTGAGAGAGAATGATTCTATCGAAATAATGATTCTATGGCTTTCCTGTGTGTGTGTGTGTGTGTGTGTGTGTGTGTGTGTGTGTGTGTGTGTGTGTGTGTGTGTGTGTGTGTGTGTGTGTGTGTGTGTGTGTGTGTGTGTGTGTGTGTGTGTGTGTGTGTGTGTGTGTATCAAATCAAATATTATTGGTCACATACATGTGTTTAGCAGATGTTATTGCGGGTATAGCCAAAAGCTTGTGCTTCTAGTTCCGACATTGCAGCGATATCTAACATGTAATATCTAACAATTTCACAACATATACCCATTACACACAAATCTAAGTAAAGGAATGGAATTAAGAATATATTAGTATATGGACGAGCAATGTCAGAGCGGCATAGACTGAGAAACAGTAGAATAGTACAGAATACATTATATATATATGAGATGACTAATGAAAGTTATGTAAACATCATTAAAGTGGCATTATTAAAGTGACTAGTGTTCCAATGATTTCAAGTCTGTATGTAGGCAGCAGCCTCTCTGTGTTAGTGATGGCTATTTAACAGTCTGATGGCCTTGAGATAGAAGCTGTGTGTGTGTGTGTGTGTGTGTGTGTGTGTGTGTGTGTGTGTGTGTGTGTGTGTGTGTGTGTGTGTGTGTGTGTGTGTGTGTGTGTGTGTGTGTGTGTGTGTGTGTGTGTGTGTGTGTGTGTGTGTGTGAAGTGGAGACCTTGGAAAAGCAGCGGTTTTCAACTGAGTGAAACTGCATATCATGAAAAACACACACGGAGTCCATTTTGAAAATCGATTACATAGCTCATAACTAATGGCAGAGTGCATCCCAATTTGTGAATCCGTGCATTTCATAAATACAACCATGGCGTAATAGTAAAAGTCAGCTGCTGGCATGTCCTAGGCGAAAACATGTTAGGTGCTAAATATATCCACTTTTGAATCCTTTACGTCATACACTATTTAAAAAGCTTGTGCATACTCATCCAAAGTATGCAAATAAATGCAAGACATTCATTTGAGCCGAGCAATTTCTACATCCTAGACACTAACGCTACAATACATTTTGGAGCCATCTGCTCTGCTCACATCAAATATAACAGGAAATGTGGGGACACAACCATGGCATAGATTTGGATTCAGTTAAAAAGTAGAGAAGCAGAAATTGGAGTTGAACAATGCTGAACGCTGCCTAATGAAAAGCAAAGAAATCAAACGAATAAAAGCAACTAAAAAGCCGTTAAACATGAACCTGTCAAACTACATTATTCTCTATATGAGATTTGCAGAGCCACTTTGCTGTGTGACCAAATGACTAGATTACAATATATAAAAAATATATATATCTCAAGGCCAAATATATATACACACAATATGAATCTATTAAAGTTGATGTTTACATTCAATTCTGCAATGTTGCCCAATAATTGCCAACTGCAACATAGGTGATGCAGTAGTTATTCTGCTTTCTGTTAGGAGCCATAAAACACTCTCTGGCCTCATAATAAACTCTTCTTTTTTTAAATCACTTCTTGGAAAAAGATTACAACTGGTTGTAAAATCCAATGTTTGGTCTTGACTTTGATAATGACATTGTAGATTAAGCAGTGTTGTACTGGTAATGACCTGTGTACGTATACTAAACCATTTTTGAAAGGTTTTCTTAACATCTATAGTATCATTATTATTATTATATTATTATTATGGTATTATTATCATCATCACTGCATTGTTGGGAAAGAGCTCTCAAGGTAAGAATTCTACTGTACTGTTTTACACCTGTTGTATCCTGTGCACGTGGCGAATAAACGCTGAAACGTAAAATCTGAAACATATCCAACGAGGCATCATTAATACGTTATCATAGTGTTGTACATAGTGTTGTCATACGCATATTCAGGAAGCTACGAGCCAGGATGCAGTATACTATGATGTATGGAAATATAAACAAGTATTTTCAGCCATACTTTCTACTCTTCATTAGTTCACATTTCACTTTATAATACAGTTAATTTTTACTTTATTTAATAAAGGTAAATAAATAAATGATATACATATACATATATACACTTTTTTATTTATGTATTTATACAGTACCAGTCAAAAGATTGGACACGCCTACTCATTCAAGGGTTTTTCTTAATGTTTTACTATTTTCTAGAATAATAGTGAAGACATCAAAACAAAGAAATAATGAATGACATTATGAATCAAGTAGTAACCAACAAAGTGTTAATCAAATCAAAATAAATGTTATATTTGAGATTCTTCAAAGTAGCCACCCTTTACCTTGATGACAGCTTTGCACACTCTTGGCATTCTCTCAACCAGCTTCATATGAGGAATGCTTTTCCAACAGTCTTGAATGAGTTCCCACATATGCTGAGCACTTGTTGGCTGCTTTTCCTTCACTCTGCAGTCCAACTTACCCCAAACCATCTCAATTGGGTTGAGGTCAGGTCTTCTGATGCAGCACTCCATCACTCTCATTCTTGGTCAAATAGCCCTTACACAGCCTAGAGGTGTGTTATGGGTCATTGTCCTGTTGAAAAACAAATGATAATCCCACTAAGCGCAAACCAGATGGGATGGCGTATCACTGCAGAATGTTGTGGTAGCCAAGCTGGTTAAGTGTGCCTTGAATTCTAAATAAATCACTGACAGTGTCACCAGCAAAGAACCCCCACACCATCACACCTCCTCCTCCATGCTTCACGGTGGGAACCACACAGAGATCAGCAGTTTACCTACACTGCGTCTCACAAAGACACGGCGGTTGGAACCAAAAATCTCACATCTGGACTCATCAGACCAGAGGACAGATTTTCACCTGTCTAATCTCCATTGCTCGTGTTTCTTGGCCCAAGCAAGTCTCTTCTTCTTATTGGTGTGTTTACAGTGGTTTCTTTGCAACAATTCGACCACGAAGGCCTAATTCACATAGTCTCCTCTGAACAGTTGATATTGAGATGTGTCTGATACTTGAACTCCGTGAAGCATTTATTTGGGCTGCAATCTGAGGTGCAGTTAACTCTAATGAACGTATCCTCTGCAGCAGAGGTAACTCTGCGTCTTCCTTTCCTGTGGCCATCCTCATGAGAGACAGTTTCATCATTACACTTGATGGTTTTTCAGACTGCACTTGAAGAAAGTTTCAAAGTTCTTGAAATTTTCTGGATTGACTGACCTTCATGTATTAAAGTAATGATTCTCTTTGCTTATTTGAGCTGTTCTTGCCATAATATTGGTTATCTTCTGTATACCACCCCTACCATGTCACAACTGATTGGCTCAAATGCATTAAGAAGGAAAGAAATTCCACAAATGAACTTTTAACAAGGCACACCAGTTAATTGAAATACATTCCAGGTGACTAGCTCATGAAGCTGGTTGAGAGAATGCCAAGAGTCTGCAAAGCTGTCATCAGGGCAAAGGGTGGCTACTTTGAAGAATCTCAAATATAAAATATATTTTGATTTGCTTAACATTCTTTTGGTTACTACATGATTCCATGTGTGTTATTTCATAGTTTTGATGTCTTCACTATTATTCTACAATGTAGAAAATTGTAGAAATAAATAAAAACCCTTTAATGAGTAGGTGTGTCCAAACCTTTGACTGGTACTGTACATACACAGTATATCTATTTTAATTCAAATACATGTAATGCAAGTATCTATTTTGTATCTACTCGCCTCCTCTGGAGAGCTTAACTTTTAAGTTGGTTCCTAAAGTTAAAGGCACAATAGATTATGGTCCCCCAGTCTGCATCCACTGTGCTATACTTCTAATTGAAGACATTAGCTCCCTAGCCCTGTGCTGTCTCCCCGAGTCAACAGCTCCTGTATCTTTAATACAGACACAAGAGCTGTTGGAAATCTGTCTCCTGCTAGAAAGTCAAAGGGACACCCACAAGATGTTCCAAGATGTTGGATCAAGAGTCTCTCTTCAAATCAAATCAAATCAAATCAAATTTTATTTGTCACATACACATGGTTAGCAGATGTTAATGCGAGTGTAGCGAAATGCTTGTGCTTCTAGTTCCGACAATGCAGTAATAACGAACAAGTAATCTAACTAACAATTCCAAAAAAACTACTGTCTTATACACAGTGTAAGGGGATAAGGAATATGTACATAAGGATATATGAATGAGTTATGGTACAAAGCAGCATAGGCAAGATACAGTAGATGATATCGAGTACAGTATAACATATGAGATGAGTATGTAAACAAAGTGGCATAGTTAAAGTGGCTAGTGATACATGTATTACATAAGGATGCAGTCGATGATATAGAGTACAGTATATACATATGCATATGAGATGAATAATGTAGGGTAAGTAACATTATATAAGGTAGCATTGTTTAAAGTGGCTAGTGATATATTTACATAATTTCCCATCAATTCCCATTATTAAAGTGGCTAGAGTTGAGTCAGTGTCATTGACAGTGTGTTGGCAGCAGCCACTCAATGTTAGTGGTGGCTGTTTAACAGTCTGATGGCCTTGAGATAGAAGCTGTTTTTCAGTCTCTCGGTCCCAGCTTTGATGCACCTGTACTGACCTCGCCTTCTGGATGACAGCGGGGTGAACAGGCAGTGGCTCGGGTGGTTGATGTCCTTGATGATCTTTATGGCCTTCCTGTAGCATCGGGTGGTGTAGGTGTCCTGGAGGGCAGGTAGTTTGCCCCCGGTGATGCGTTGTGCAGACCTCACTACCCTCTGGATAGCCTTACGGTTGAGGGCGGTGCAGTTGCCATACCAGGCGGTGATACACCCCGCCAGGATGCTCTCGATTGTGCATCTGTAGAAGTTTGTGAGTGCTTTTGGTGACAAGCCGAATTTCTTCAGCCTCCTGAGGTTGAAGAGGCGCTGCTGCGCCTTCTTCACGATGCTGTCTGTGTGAGTGGACCAATTCAGTTTGTCTGTGATGTGTATGCCAAGGAACTTAAAACTTGCTACCCTCTCCACTACTGTTCCATCGATGTGGATAGGGGGGTGTTCCCTCTGCTGTTTCCTGAAGTCCACAATCATCTCCTTAGTTTTGTTGACGTTGAGTGTGAGGTTATTTTCCTGACACCACACTCCGAGGGCCCTCACCTCCTCCCTGTAGGCCGTCTCGTCGTTGTTGGTAATCAAGCCTACCACTGTTGTGTCGTCCGCAAACTTGATGATTGAGTTGGAGGCGTGCGTGGCCACGCAGTCGTGGGTAAACAGGGAGTACAGGAGAGGGCTCAGAACGCACCCTTGTGGGGCCCCAGTGTTGAGGATCAGAGGGGTGGAGATGTTGTTGCCTACCCTCACCACCTGGGGGCGGCCCGTCAGGAAGTCCAGTACCCAGTTGCACAGGGCGGGGTCGAGACCCAGGGTCTCGAGCTTGATGACGAGCTTGGAGGGTACTATGGTGTTGAATGCCGAGCTGTAGTCGATGAACAGCATTCTCACATAGGTATTCCTCTTGTCCAGATGGGTTAGGGCAGTGTGCAGTGTGGTTGAGATGAGTGGTTGAGATCCATCAGTCCACGTGATGGAAGCAGTCTTGGAGTGTGGAGTCAGCTTGGTCGGACCAGCGTTGGACAGACCTCAGCGTGGGAGCCTCTTGTTTTAGTTTCTGTCTGTAGGCAGGGATCAACAAAATGGAGTCGTGGTCAGCTTTTCCGAAAGGGGGGCGGGGCAGGGCCTTATATGCGTCGCGGAAGTTAGAGTAACAATGATCCAAGGTCTTTCCACCCCTGGTTGTGCAATCGATATGCTGATAAAATTTAGGGAGTCTTGTTTTCAGATTAGCCTTGTTAAAATCCCCAGCTACAATGAATGCAGCCTCCGGATAAATTGTTTCCAGTTTGCAGAGAGTTAAATAAAGTTCGTTCAGAGCCATCGATGTGTCTGCTTGGGGGGGGATATATACGGCTGTGATTATAATCGAAGAGAATTCTCTTGGCAGATAATGCGGTCTACATTTGATTGTGAGGAATTCTAAATCAGGTGAAAAGAAGGATTTGAGTTCCTGTATGTTTCTTTCATCACACCATGTCACGTTGGCCATAAGGCATACGCCCCCACCCCTCTTCTTACCAGAAAGATGTTTGTTTCTGTCGGCGCGATGCGTGGAGAAACCCGTTGGCTGCACCACTTCGGATAGCGTCTCTCCGGTGAGCCACGTTTCCGTGAAGCAAAGAACATTACAGTCTCTGATGTCCCTCTGGAATGCTACCCTTGCTCGGATTTCATCAACCTTGTTGTCAAGAGACTGGACATTGGCAAGAAGAATGCTAGGGAGTGGTGCACGGTGTGCCCGTCTCCGGAGTCTGACATCCGGATCTCTGTACATCAGACATTAATGTACATGGAAACAGAGATGCTTTTCCCAACTGCCAACTCTAACAAGGTGAGTGGTACTAAACATGAAAGGATTTCACAATAATGCTTAATCTCATGATTGCATATGACTAGTTGTGTAGTTTGTAGGCGGTTCTACAGTCTGAGGTTCATGCTCCTGCCATGTTGACGTTTGCTGAAGAAGTGTGACTCCCCATTCCTCCTTAGGAACCTCCATGTGGGTTAGGTGGTGAAGTGCTGCTTGGGACGGGAGGGTCTCGCTATGTGTTGGGTGGTGAAGAGCATGTGGATAGAGATGTGTGCAAGCAAGTGGGTGGGCGTGCACATGTGTACATGTGTGCAAGTGAGTGTGAGTGTGTATATGTGTGTGTACTGTATGTGTCTATCACGATGGGTGTGTTCACAGTGTACAACGCATGTGTGCATTAAAAATGATTGTGTGTGTGTATGAGCCTGGTCCCTGGGACACAGAGTGATCAGTCCAATGCCTCCCTGCTCACACACTCACTGAGAGATCATGATCACTGTTCGTCCTCCCTCCTCCACAGAGATCTCTATCCCTACATCTGTCCCTTCATCCCCCGTTCATTAGAGCCGGTTACGTCTCAAACACAGGTCAGCCGCACACTCAAGCCCTGCTTTCTACCATGTAGCTAATACACCACACACACATAAAATATTCCTAGAGCACATTTGCATATTCTCTCTGAATTAATGGCTTCATGTGATCTGTATCTCTTTAGGTGGTGGAGGAGGGTGTGTGTGTGTGTGTGTGTGTTAACGAACGGGGATGAAGGGACGGATGGAGGGATGGAGATCTCTGTGGAGGAGAGAGGACGAAGGACGGGAACAGTGATCATGATTTCTCAGTGAGTGCATGAGCAGGGAGGGATTGGATTGAACAAACTGAGTCCCATTCAAGGCAATGATTCCTCTGTTCTATTAATTCTATTTCTATGCATTTAATCCTATCGGATCGGCGAAATCCAGATAGATAACGTTTGAAAAACTGGGCCCATAGGAGTGTTGGATGGTGCTGCCACCTGCAGGTCATAGGTGGTAAAGTAGTTATTCTGCCTTTGATTAATAAACTCTATGGCCTCATAACTATTTTTTTTTTTATCACTTATTGGAAAAACATTACATGCTGTCTGGAAAAGCCAATGTTCTGTCTTGACTTTGATAATGACATTGTATACTAACCAGTGTGTGTGTACTGTAGATCTTTATGTGTGTCTGTGTCGTTGTATTTATAGAGTGTCAGTGAACAGCTCTGTGAAATTCCTGATGTGCGCATTTGTGTAACCACAAGCCCACACCTGCGGTTTAGGTGTGGCTATAACGGATGTGCCGAGAGAGAGAGAGAGAGAGAGAGAGAGAGAGAGAGAGAGAGAGAGATCCCACAGTACCCCCCCCTCACCGCCCCAAAACAACAACTAACTAACACTCGCACTTAACTGATCCTACTAGCACAGACTTAGCTGATTTACTGATAGCTACCATGACTGAGACATGTGGTTGTCTCACTTAGATGAATGCACTAACTAGATTCTCTGGATAAGGTCACGGAGCCACTCTCTTCCCTTGCTCAGCTCTCCATCGTTCTGTCTATGCTTGTCCTTTACCCATCCCATTTCCCCTCTACTTCATACTACAACGCCCCTTAATGAGTCAATTCAATCTCTGTGCAACAAAGCTAATTAAAAAGGAGGTGTCAAACTGTGGAACATGTCCCCACTTTCACATCATGTGAATGACTGTCCCCATAACGCAATTACATGTTATTCTGCAACGCACACGAGAACGCCATAGCGACAGAATATTCGGTCACTGTTTAATCTGAGCGCCATCCATCTGCTTCTCAAGCTAGCTAGCGCTGAGGCCTTAGCCACACCCTGGCTCACCGCAGACAAGGATCACTGAAGACACCAATATAGCCAACAGCAAGCCTCCACACCAGGTTTCCACTCAGGGCAGGAACCCCAGATCTCAACCACCAATCCACTAGTATTGTATTTGCCAAGCATTTTCACTAGGTCTACAAACCAGCGCTTTGTGGGGTAACTCACCCCATCCCCCACCAATGAGACGCTACCACCTGGGTGATGTATGCCAGGCTTCAGCAAACACACACAGTATAAACCCAGACAGAGGAATTGAAGAAAACCGCTGCAGTCCAAAAGCACACCTTACCTCACGCACCACCCCCCACACACACTTGGCTTACTACACACACTGAACACACACATGGACGGCCCTCGTACCTGGGTGACTTTATCGGTGACGTGGTGTGTGCGGTCGATGAGCTTGCAGGGGGCTATGATGTCCATGTCCCCCGCGGGCAGCGTGATCAGGGGGTCCGCCCTGAAGTCCACGAAGTTCAGGGTGATCTGAGGGATTTTACTGATGGTGCGGTAACGCATGAGGTCCGAGTCCGACGTGGAGTTGAGGATGTTGGACTTGTTGTTCACCGCCCCTGAAAGAACACGCTGTCAGAGGACTGTCCAGACCACTAGGACCACCTGGGTTCAAACACTATTTGAAATTGTTTAGCTGTGCTTGATAGAGTTTGCCCGGTGCAATGGAAACAATATAATCGTCCCAAAACATCAAAGCTCGCCCATATGGCACACAACTATTTTTATGATTTCAAATAGAATTTCAACCCAGGTGTGATTAGAACCACATCATAAGCTTGTAACTTTGACATATCACATAAATCATGCATTGACCTCATTTTTTTTTATTTAAATTTTATTTCACCTTTATTTAACCAGGTAGGCCAGTTAAGAACAAGTTCTCATTTACAACTGCGAGCTGGCCAAGATAAAGCTAAGCAGTGTGACACAAACGACAACACAGAGTTACACATAAACGAACGTACAGTCAATAACACAATAGAAAACTCCATGTACAGTGTGTGCAAATGCAGAAGATTAGGGAGGTAGGCAATAAATAGGCCATAGAGACGAAATAATTACAATTTAGCATTAAAGCTCATTAATTACAATGTACAATTTAGCATTAAACTCATTAATTACAATGTACAATTTAGCATTAAAGCTCATTAAAAGCTCATTGAGAGGTAAGTGGTTGGCCTGAGGCGAATGGGGGGGAGGGGCAGATCCATTTGTGCTTTAGCCGACTTCTTGTTCTTGTTCATTAGAAGTAGTTGGCCACAGCACAGGCTAAAATGTGTGTGGTTAAACACAACCAGGCAATGTAGGTGCCTTTTGTGTTTTTCAAAGCTTCTGAAAGACAACATACAAATTCCTACTACACAAACTCTTTACCTCTGTGTGTTTGTGGGTGTTTCGTATCCAGCTCAAATACAGGATAGGAGATGGTGTGCATTTGCTTACTCAGGATGCAATGCCATTTGGAGTATGCCCCCCTACCCTCACCCCTCCTTCCCTACCTGTGCTGCTGTGGATGGGATGGGCTGTGCTGTATTTCCGGTCTGACGCCGGCCGCATGGCCTCGATGTCATCCACTGACGACGCCCGCCGCATGCTGTAGAAGCTCTCGCGGGAGCGACTGTGTGACAGACTGCAGTTGGACAGAGAGACGTCCGGGTTGAGTGTCTGGAGGGCGATGCGGGATGGCGACTGGCCGGGGGGCAGCGAGGAGGGGGCGGCGGATGGTGGAGGCTCTGAGCCCAGCAGGCCACGCTGGTCCTCGGGCCACAGGAGGGCCGGCCTGCTCCTGCTGCCTGCGCTACTGGAGCTCTTGTGCCCCGGAGGTAATGTGGGCAGGGAGAGCAACTCTCCCAGAGCCAGGGACTTGTGGCTGGGGTAGCCAGGGGCCGGGAGGCGCCCTGTCTCTGGGTCGTCCAGAGAGGCTTTGCTGTTGCTGAGGGAACGAAGTGAGGGCAGACGGAGCTTGAAGCCACGCGGCCGGCCTACAGAGTGAGAAAGAGGGAGGGGGGGGAGAAAGAGTGGGAGGGGGGTAAAACGAGAGAGTAAAAAGAGTGATAAAAAGGCCGACAGGGAGAGAAAGAGAGTGAGTGAGAAAGAGGAAAGGAGGAAGAGACCAGAGAGCAATAAACTGAACTGAACTCAATTTAATTGAGTGATTATCCAACAATCTTTAAAAAATGTAATTGAGTGATTACTTTTACTGAACAAAAACATAAACGCTACATGGAACAATTTCAGTTACAGTTCATAAAGGAAATCTAAATAAATGAATCTATGGATTTCACATGACTGGGCAGGAGCGCAGACATGGGTGGGCCTGAGAGGGCATAGACCCAACCACATGGGAGCCAGGCCCAGGCAATGGGGATCCAGGCCCAGGCAATGGGGATCCAGGCCCAGGCAATCAGAATGAGTTTTTCCCCACAAAATGGCTTTGTTGCAGACAGAAATATTCCTCAGCACCCCACCCCCTTCCCCATAGACGACCCCGCAGGTGAAGAAGCCAGATGTGGAGGTCCTGCGCTGGCTTGGTTACAAGCGGTCTGCGGTTGTGACATGCTGCCAAATTCTCTAAAACTGCATTGAATGTGGCTTATGGTAGAGAAATGAACGTTGAATTCACTGGCAACAGCTCAATACTTTACATGTTGCGTTTATATTTTTGTTCAGCGTATATTTTTCAGCATTTTACTTAACCCCTGTGCAGTCTTAACATTCCGTACACTCCCCTTATCCTAAGGGTAAAAATGACATGACTAAACCCCTAAAATAAAGCAGCTTAATTGAATTTTAAATGCAAAATCTATTTTGTGTGAAGAAACAATCAGTCATTCATCACAAACTTTGTGAATATCTGGGTTTTCCCTCTTCACAATGCAGAAAGACTGCATTTAATCAGTGGACACCACACGCTTTTATTACAACACACCGGTAATAATTGTTTTCTTTACTAAAGTAGAGGTTTATTATTATTATTATTATTATTACTGCATAGGTGTAAATATATTTTTTTTTGCAAGAGATACAGAAAGTAGTTTTGAATGATTTTATTTGTAACGCTTGCTGTCTACGGAAGGAGAGGAGGACCAAGGTGCAGCGTGGTAAGTGTTCATATTATTTAATGAAATATGCAACACTAGACAAAACAACAAACACGACAAACAAACAGTCCTGAACGGTGAAACAAACACAAAAAACAGGAAACAACCACCCACAAAACACAATGGAAAACAGGCTAAATATGGTTCTCAATCAGGGACAAGGTTTGAAAGCTGCCTCTGATTGAGAACCATACCAGGCTAAACACAGAAATAGAAAATCATAGACAAACTAACATAGACAACCCACCCAACTCATGCCCTGACCATACTAAAACAAAAGACAAAACAAAGGAACTAAGGTCTGAACATGACATTATTGAAGGGAAACAATGACAGTCCTGAACCTTTTTTGCAACATAGTGATATATTCTTATATACTGTACAATGAGGAATTCAACAACAAAATACTAGTATTTTCCCATTTTTTGAACCATTATACATCTTGTGGGTGGGGGCAAACAACACCAATAAATAAGGATAAGATAATAGATACAAAACAAAAACGTGAAGAACATAAATCAATCAACTCTAATTAGCACATGTTGGACAGTATGCAAGTGTGTGTGCATGGACTTTGCAGATGTATTTCTCACATGTGCAGCACATAGTATTTGCTTTACAGTCCTTCTTTGGGGGGCAGAATTGGCATCTCCCCCTCTTGCCTGCCCCAGCGGCAGCCTCAGGTGGATCAGGACAAGATTTAGCAGCCCCCTGAACAGCTTTCACAAGCGCTGCAGAGGCTGCTGTGCGGGGCAGGCCCTCCCTTCTATGAATGTGTGGGGTTACAAGTGCCTTTTCCAGCTCCAGGAACACCCTCCTCTTGTTCGGCTTATCAGGCATCCGGCTAGGGTTGATCATGTTCCATGTCACGAAGGCATTGTATGAGGACACATCAATGATGTTATGGAAGATGACCAGGGGCCAGCGGGCAGTCATCCTCCTGCAGATGTAAGTTCCAATCACCTTGTCCATGTTGTCCACACCTCCTTTGTTGAGGTTGTAGTCCAGGATGATGGCTGGCTTCTTGTCCTCACGATCACTGATCTCAGCCGTTTTGTGCAGTGTGCTCAGGAGGACCACATTCTTGTTCCTTTTTGCGAGGTACGAAACTACAGTGGTGGTGGGGGTGAAGGCAAACTTTGATGAGAAGGCCTCTCTCCCCCTTGTTGCGAGGAGGGCAGGGGGGAGCTCAAGCTTGTTCTTTCTAACTGTGCCAACCATGGGATTTTTTATTTATTTCACCTTTATTTAACCAGGTAGGCTAGTTGAGAACAAGTTCTCATTTGCAACTGCAACCTGGCCAAGATAAAGCATAGCAGTGTGAACAGACAACACAGAGTTACACACGGAGTCAACCATTAACAAGTCAATAACACAGTAGAAAAAAAGAGAGTCTATATACATTGTGTGCAAAAGGCATGAGGAGGTAGGCGAATAATTACAATTTTGCAGATTAACACTGGAGTGATAAATGATCAGATGGTCATGTACAGGTAGAGATATTGGTGTGCAAAAGAGCAGAAAAGTAAATAAATAAAAACAGTATGGGGATGAGGTAGGTAAAAATGGGTGGGCTATTTACCGATAGACTATGTACAGCTGCAGCGATCGGTTAGCTGCTCAGATAGCAGATGTTTGAAGTTGGTGAGGGAGATAAAAGTCTCCAACTTCAGCGATTTTTGCAATTCGTTCCAGTCACAGGCAGCAGAGGACTGGAACGAAAGGCGGCCAAATGAGGTGTTGGCTTTAGGGATGATCAGTGAGATACACCTGCTGGAGTGTGTGCTACGGGTGGGTGTTGCCATCGTGACCAGTGAACTGAGATAAGGCGGAGCTTTACCTAGCATGGACTTGTAGATGACCTGGAGCCAGTGGGTCTGGCGACGAATATGTAGCGAGGGCCAGCCGACTAGAGCATACAGGTCGCAGTGGTGGGTGGTATAAGGTGCTTTAGTGACAAAACAGATAGCACTGTGATAAACTGCATCCAGTTTGCTGAGTAGAGTGTTGGAAGCTATTTTGTAGATGACATCGCCGAAGTCGAAGATCGGTAGGATAGTCAGTTTTACTAGGGTAAGTTTGGCGGCGTGAGTGAAGGAGGCTTTGTTGCGGAATAGAAAGCCGACTCTAGATTTGATTTTCGATTGGAGATGTTTGATATGAGTCTGGAAGGAGAGTTTACAGTCTAGCCAGACACCTAGGTACTTATAGATGTCCACATATTCAAGGTCGGAACCATCCAGGGTGGTGATGCTAGTCAGGCGTGCGGGTGCAGGCAGCGAGCGGTTGAAAAGCATGCATTTGGTTTTACTAGCGTTTAAGAGCAGTTGGAGGCCACGGAAGGAGTGTTGTATGGCATTGAAGCTTGTTTGGAGGTTAGATAGCACAGTGTCCAAGGACGGGCCGAAAGTATATAGAATGGTGTCGTCTGCGTAGAGGTGGATCAGGGAATCGCCCGCAGCAAGAGCAACATCATTGATATATACAGAGAAAAGAGTCGGCCCGAGAATTGAACCCTGTGGCACCCCCATAGAGACTGCCAGAGGACCGGACAGCATGCCCTCCGATTTGACACACTGAACTCTGTCTGCAAAGTAGTTGGTGAACCAGGCACGGCAGTCATCAGAAAAACCGAGGCTACTGTGTCTGCCGATAAGAATATGGTGATTGACAGGTTCGAAAGCCTTGGCAAGGTCGATGAAGACGGCTGCACAGTACTGTCTTTTATCGATGGCGGTTATGATATCGTTTAGTACCTTGAGCGTGGCTGAGGTGCACCCGTGACCGGCTCGGAAACCAGATTGCACAGCGGAGAAGGTACGGTGGGATTCGAGATGGTCAGTGACCTGTTTGTTGACTTGGCTTTCGAAGACCTTAGATAGGCAGGGCAGGATGGATATTAGTCTGTAACAGTTTGGGTCCAGAGTGTCTCCCCCTTTGAAGAGGGGGATGACTGCGGCAGCTTTCCAATCCTTGGGGATCTCAGACGATATGAAAGAGAGGTTGAACAGGCTGGTAATAGGGGTTGTGACAATGGCGGCGGATAGTTTCAGAAATAGAGGGTCCAGATTGTCAAGCCCAGCTGATTTGTACGGGTCCAGGTTTTGCAGCTCTTTCAGAACATCTGCTATCTGGATTTGGGTAAAGGAGAACCTGGAGAGGCTTGGGCGAGTAGCTGCGGGGGGGGGGGCGGAGCTGTTGGCCGAGGTTGGAGTAGCCAGGCGGAAGGCATGGCCAGCCGTTGAGAAATGCTTGTTGAAGTTTTCGATAATCATGGATTTATCGGTGGTGACGGTGTTACCTAGCCTCAGGGCAGTGGGCAGCTGGGAGGAGGTGCTCTTGTTCTCCATGGACTTCACAGTGTCCCAGAACTTTTTGGAGTTGGAGCTACAGGATGCAAATTTCTGCCTGAAGAAGCTGGCCTTAGCTTTCCTGACTGACTGCGTGTATTGGTTCCTGACTTCCCTGAACAGTTGCATATCGCGGGGACTATTCAATGCTATTGCAGTCCGCCACAGGATGTTTTTGTGCTGGTCGAGGGCAGTCAGGTCTGGAGTGAACCAAGGGCTGTATCTGTTCTTAGTTCTGCATTTTTTGAACGGAGCATGCTTATCTAAAATGGTGAGGAAGTTACTTTTAAAGAATGACCAGGCATCCTCAACTGACGGGATGAGGTCAATGTCCTTCCAGGATACCCGGGCCAGGTCGATTAGAAAGGCCTGCTCACAGAAGTGTTTTAGGGAGCGTTTCCTCTTCAGGAGCTGCTGGCTGAGTTCAATCAGTAACACACATAATCTCAATTTCTCATTGTGTGTGTGTGTGTGTCTTTGTGGTTTTTGTGGTGTGTAAATGATTTTATAACTGCCGGGTCAAAATTGCCCCTAAAACAATCTTTGTGCCCTGGTGCTGTACAGCTTTCATGGAAATATGAACAAAGGCGATGTTTCACTTTTTCTAATGTTGGGGTCACTCTAGGAAAAGTCATCATATTTCAAGTTGAAAAAATAATAATTTAGGGGATTTTCTCTGCTGTTAAACATAGCGGCGAGTCATTTTTGACCCTTAAGACAAGGGTTAAATTAATGTTTTCCATTCAAATCAATTCAGAGAACAGCTACAATATGACATTGGGAGAGATCAGAGCAGATTAGGAGAGACCATCTTGTACCTGTAGGGAGCCAGGGGGGAAGCTTGGGGTTACCTGTGAGGGGGCAGCTTGGGGTTACCTGTGGGGAGCATGGGGGGAAGCTTGGGTTGGTTACCTGTGGGGAGCATGGGGGGAAGCTTGGGTTGGTTACCTGTGGGGAGCATGGGGGGAAGTTTGGGTTGGTTACCTGTGAGGAGCCAGGGGGGCAGCTTGGGGTTACCTGTGAGGGGGCAGCTTGGGGTTACCTGTGAGGGGGCAGCTTGGGGCTACCTGTGGGGAGCATGGGGGGAAGCTTGGGTTGGTTACCTGTGGGGAGCATGGGGGGAAGCTTGGGTTGGTTACCTGTGAGGAGTCAGGGGGGCAGCTTGGGGTTACCTGTGAGGAGCCAGGGGGCAGCTTGGGGTTATCTGTGAGGAGCCAGGGGGGCAGCTTGGGGTTACCTGTGAGGAGCCAGGGGGGCAGCTTGGGGTTACCTGTGGGGAGCCAGGGGAGAAGCTTGGGTTGCTTACCTGTAAGGAGCCAGGGGGGCAGCTTGGGGTTACCTGTAGGGAGCATGGGGGGAAGCTTGGATTGCTTACCTGTGAGGAGCCAGGGGGGCAGCTTGGGGTTACCTGTGGGGAGCATGGGGGGAAGCTTGGGGTTACCTGTGGGGAGCCAGGGGGGAAGCTTGTGGTTGAGGTCCTGGTTGGGCTGTTTGTCGTCTGAAATGACCTGGAAGTTGAGGATGAACATGATCACCAGGCCATCTTCGTTCTTCACCGGCACCACATCCACCAGACACAGGAAACACAAACCTGACAGAGAGACAGAAAGAGAGACACAAAACATAAACACACATACACTGACACACATAACGATGCACACACACACACCCCTCCCCCTGCCAAATGTTCTCCTGTATATGAAATGACTTAGGTTATACAGGGGATTGAAAATGCAGGATGAATTTTAGAGTGGATTAGTCTTTTTAAGTGGGATGGAAAAAAGAGAATGCGTAATGCATAAACACACACATAGAAATTCACTTCATTGCATGATTTGCTTGAGCACATTCCTACATAAGACAACCACAGTGATTTCACTTCACAAGAGCGTGAAAAATCTATTTTACTGAGCATGAAATCAGACTTAATGGCCATATGTAGCTGTCCACCTACAGAGCCCTGTTTCAGTAGGTTTGAATAAATCACTGTTTCGGGAGTGTTGAATGAAATGACTGTTTCAGTAGGTTTGAATAAGTGACTGTTTCAGTAGGTTTGAATAAATGACTTTCAGTAGGTTTGAATAAATTACTGTTTCAGTAGGGTTGAATGAAATGACTGTTTCAGTAGGGTTGAATGAAATGACTGTTTCAGTAGGGTTGAATGAAATGAAATGCAACATGTTGATTGGGTTTTAACGCCTGTAGCGGATGTCAGCAGTAACCCTGTGGACATTTCAATACTGTACTTTTATCAGCTCAGAAAGAAGTTAAGGCATAAAGCCTTTTTCTACCAACACAGCATCTGGTATTTACACTGTTAAAACAGCCAAAACACTCCGAAACATGGATCGCTTGCCAGTCTGTTTCTCATTCAGCCAAAATCTAACTTCATTCATGAATACAGTAAGAATCAGGCATCCAATCAACTTTGTTTTATTCATTCAAAGTATGAAAACATCAACAAGGTTGTAACTGATACCCCCACCAAAAAGACACGGTACAGTGACCCCACCGGTACGTCATGTATATCAATTGCTCCTCCTCAAACCTACAAGGAACCATAGAGATCCTATAAAATGACTCTAATTTCTAATTCCTAATTTCTAGTTCTAATTCCTAATTCTATGCAAGAAGCCTTCAACTGTACTGCACGTGTGAAACATAAATCCAAGGTTCTCATTTCTCAACAGCCTTCCAAGACAAATCATCACTATTCCTTCCTCTTAAAACCGTATCCTATCCTGCCCTACCTCACCAGATGCCCTTACCCTTACCTGGTCGGTAGTCAGTGACTGGAGCTGGGTTGGTGATGGCATACAGGGTTAGCAAGGTGGACAGCAGCCACGGCAGTCTAAAGAGTAATGTACTGTGTTGTGGGCACACGAGTGAGTGTTCAGTCTAGCGCCCTGCCCACCCGTCCTTCATCTCTGAGCCATCACACCACAGGAGTGTGGCCCATGGAAGGGATTGGACCTCTATGTAATCACCCACACGGATAAAAACAGGGAAAACTGTATTGAGGATTATAGGTCCCCACACAACCATCATCTGGCTCACACCCTGTGTGTGTGTGTGTGTGTGTGTGTGTGTGTGTGTGTGTGTGTGTGTGTGTGTGTGTGTGTGTGTGTGTGTGTGTGTGTGTGTGTAGATCGCATGTGTGCTTTTATTTTAACAATCTGATCAGAGGACACATGGCACTTTTTTTTACACAGTAGTTACACATAACAAACTAGAGTTATTTGATATACATTACACCTGGAGTTACAGACTGTGTGACATAGCAACATGGTAATGTTGGACAGTGTGTTATTACGCTGCGACTGCCTTTGTAACTACTCACTGCACCCTCATTTGTCTTAGCACCATTTGATCTATTTTCTTCATTCAACCTTTATTTAACTAGGCAAGTCAGTTAAGAACAAATTATGATATACAATGACGGCCTACCGAGGAACAGTGGGTTAACTGCCTTGTTCAGGGGCAGAAGGGCAGATTTTTACCTTGTCAGCTCGGGGATTTGATCCAGCAACCTTTCGGGTTACTGGCCCACCCCAATATATAAGATGTAATGTAATACAATATTTCATGAATTGATCTATTACGGACAGACATGAGGGTTTATACAGTAATCCTAGTAGATCCTATCTCCTTCTCTGGCCACTAATGCACACACACACTGTACCCTCCACAAAAACACAATTAAATCTCACACATACACACACATAGGCTACATTCAGGAAAACACACGGACGCGCACACACACACACACACACACACACACGCACACACACACACAGGATTAAAAAATAGTCGGGAAGAGGATTTGACTTCAATTCACTACGCTTTCTCTTTTTTTCATCCCACTTAAAAGGACTAATCCACCCTAAGACGCCGTCTGTGGGGCGGCTACACGTGTGAGTCCTGGTTCTTTAAATGCCTGGAACATGAGTGATTTACGTATATGTAAGAGTATATGTGTTAGGTTACATTGAGGCGTATTTGTTCCATACCATGCCAAGGCATACAGCCCCAGCTCTCAATGCTAATACCTGAAAGATGAATGTAATCAGGGGACAAACTCACTTATCCAGGTGGCCAGCTGGCTGAAAGCCACAGAACTCAATCCAACATTTATAACCCGATAATCTAGTGCAGTTCTAACACTGACAGGACTAGTTTTCAAGATTTGGGTGCGTTTGGCACAATACGAGTCATGCAATTGGTCCACAGCACACTCTAGCCTGGTTGTCAGACTGTATTTGATGTGCAACACAACTATATTGTGCTACCCTGGATGAGTAGTAAAGCCGAGACTCCAACCGGTACTGGTCCACTCTGTTGATACATCACTATTCTTAAGCACTTCCATGAATTGACATACCTCAAAGAGAAAAGAAAGAGAAGAAGAAGAGAATGAGAAGAGGAAGAGAAGAGGAAGTTGAGAGAACATGGCGTTCAGAACGTAGCCAAACGTTTAGCAAAACAGAAGGCACCCGTGCAGCGTAAAGGGTGCCACTATGTCGAACCCATTCTACTCTGTGAGTATTTCAACGAGAATTGCAGAGGCGATAGGTCGGAGTACGGAGAGGATTATACCAGGTCCATTTTAGGAAAGCTTACAGGGAATGAGAGGGAATTAGAGAACTGACAACATGGCTTGGGCCTCCCCCCAAGGTAACCCTTACCTACCGCTGTGCCCCTGTCAAAAAAGGAAATGCTCTCTTCGCCCCGTGATGTGTGGGATTAGGGCCTAGTCGTGTAATCTCCAGCAGGGAACAAGTGGATTGAGGATAACAGATTAAGCTAGACATTCCTTTTCTTCCTTTGGGTGGGTCAAGGGGGCAGAGCTGAGCTCGGGGACGGCAAGATTGACAGATGATGAAGAAGAAGTATCCATCACTTTGAATCAAATGATTGTCCTTGCGTATCACTTTGTTGTCATGATCAAGTCATTATACAGTATGTGACAGTGACACAATGTTCATAGTCACTAATGAAAGGCCGTTAATTTATTAATGACTCGACAGGCAATTGGTGACAAAAATAGACGGCGTCTATGAGCTGAGGCGAGAGGTAAACTGAATAAAAGACTTGGCGTGACTTTTAAAGTGAATTTGTCCAAACAATTATTTTGTGTCAATGCAGAGCCAGAATCACTAAGTACAGTATGGGATGGATCTAGTTGGGTTCTCTTAGGACGCTTTTGTATTTCCAAGGATAACACTGCCCTCTAGTGGCCAACCTCCGGTACATGCACCAGGGTAAGATTGTAGTGGTATACAGTCAAACCCCTCGAGCAAACAGCGGTGTAGCAAAGCCAGTAGTTCATGTTTAAGTCTGTGCAAAGTCGTATGGGCCAACAGTAAGCAAGACACGTTCTCTTAAAAAAATACACATTAGGATAAAATGACAACACAGCATAGCACAGATTGTCATTGTATATCAATAACTATCCGACTACCCAGATCAACCAAGAGGACAGCTACCTAAAAGCCACTGCAAAAAAAAAATGCATTTCTCAAGTGAAGCAGTGCTCATGTGCACTATGTAAAATAATTCAAAGAACAGTCACCTTCATTCAAGCTGTGATGTAACACATGCAGCCTTGTTGCCACCAGTGAGGATATACTGCCAAAATGTTTCACACATTCAATTTTCAATGATGCTGACACCCGTCACTAATAAATGCAGCTCACAGAGGGAATAAATCCACTTTAGGTCTCAATCCTTCCTCAAAGACAAAGAGGTTATTTTGTTGCTCTGGGAGATGACAGAAGCATCACACAGGAGGAGGATGTCTCAAAAAGAGAGACAATGAATATCTCCCATTTCCTCTCATACTGAAATCTTCCCTTTCGCTCAAACTGACACACAGGCACACATACACAAACACACACACACACAACTACTTCCCTCATACATACACACACACACACACACACACACACGTTTTACTATCCCTTGTGGGGACCTAAATGTATTTCTATTCAAAATCCTATTTTCCCGGACCCTAAAGGGCCATCCACACCAAGGATGATAACTATGACGATAACAATAATACAAATTAAAAATATATAATTCAAGTGCCAGGGACGTTAACACTATAACGACAACTACAAAAAGACTGGAGAACGATAACAAGAGCTATCGTTTGAATCACTTTCAGAGCGATTTTTTCCCCCTGTCCCTCCGATGATGAAACATTGTCATTGACAACCAATAAAAACGAGTTCTATTGAAGCGTTCTTTGTTCTAGGTCCGCAAGGCTGCTCGGAGAGGAGAGCCTCGAACGAACCACTGTGCTCTCACGAGTTCACATAGTGTTGTAGCAAAACAGAATATGAGCTCGCTAGATTAGGATGGTTTGTACGGGGCTATGAAGAGGAGGCAGAGCACAGGCTAAACTTGCCTGAATAGCTGGGCATGTGTGAGCATATTGTTGGCCACATGAATTATAGGACTACTTGGGGGGAATAATGATCCATGACAAACAGCGCATAAGAAGGCAATTTTCCAATGGTATAGACCTATCTGTTAACGCTGATACAGCCTGACAAATACACACTAAAGTCTAATGTGCCTTTCTGGAGCTTGTAAACTGTCGAGAAAAGACCCATTACTGATCCATTACCGATCCAAATGGTTGCCTAGGCTACTTTATTATTTCGGACGAAACATGCATTCAAAACACAGTGCTTTTTAGCGGTTGTTTAAATGGCATTTTCACTGCAGTTTAAACAGCCTAGATTATAATTTACACACTAGAATAAAAAACATGAAATGCATTTTGCTGTTATAGCCTAGGTATGATACTTTTCTTGTCGAGCTCGGTGCCCGCGGGGACTGCGAGAGCAGACTATCCCAGGCTCCCTGTAATTTCATAATCTGATTTAAAAAATATTTCACAGTGGAAATTCATTGGGTATCGGCTATTTACTTCAGTATAGGCTATTCGTTTCGGTATTAAGCCTAATATTTAGCCAACGAATGATGGGTTGAAGACTAATTTAGGCTATTCATCTTTAGTCTGTATTCACGGTTCCCTTTATTACGCACCTGTCCTCTCTGCTGCCTCTCAGCTACATATATTCCCCTTAGCTCTTGGAGTCCCAGGAAAAGCTAGACTACAACAACTTGTTGTACACTTAATTTGAGATTTGATTTACTACTACTAGCCTATGGAGGAGAGATTTCAGCTTGCCCTTTGCTCAATGTAAAATAGAGCCGTTTGAAAGGAGAGGATATGGTGTGATGAAAATACACCGTATGAGTAGCCTGCTAATGTAACTTTCTGGACCTTGTAAACTGTCGAGAATAGACCCAGAATTTATCCAAATGGTTGCATAATCAGGCCTAAGCATCCAAAACAGGACGTTTGAGCGATAATTAAAATGTGCCTACTTCACTGCAGTTTAGAGCCCACAACAATAGGCCTGATCGATCGTGGCGCTTTGCGCGTCCGGGACTGCTGAGCGTCAAATGTAGAAAAGCATAGATCTGACATATCATTATCTTTAAACTTTTTCTTCTTGCACTTTGACATGTAAATATTTATAGCCCTACTATTTAGCTAATGAATGGCCTAATATCTAGCTAATATTTAGCTTCTTACTTCGGGTACACATCTCTAGCCTCTCTCTTCCAGCTGTTCCCGTGCACAATTGGCTAATGGCTATGCAAGCCTCTCCACTACCGCTTCACGTGAAATCCCAGGAAAAGCTATAGGTTACAAAAGGAGATGCATTTTTTAAATGTGCTTAATAGCCTTTTCGTGGAGAGAAGCAGGCTTGCTATTGTTAAAACTGTTGAACGTAAAATAGGCCTAGGCCAAATTAACCGTTAGGGGAAAGTTAAAGATAGAGAGTGCATTGGTGTGATCACTTTAGCCAGTGATGATACATGCCATTGTTGCATTGATGCATTGCAAATGGTTGCAGAGAGAACAGACAGAGAGAAAAGCACAGTGAAAAAGAAAATCCAAACGAATTGACAATCATTACAAAAAATGGAAACCACTTGCAAACCACTTGAGCAATGAGGCAACCCACTGGACACAGGCATCAGTTCAACGTCAATTCCACTAACGTAATTTAATTGAACGTGGAAAAAAGCTGAGTGGGAAGAAATGAGATTATGTAAAAGATATGAAGGCTAAACAGTGTTTGTTGTTGAATTGCTACATTTAAATATGAGCTTCTAAATAGTTTTTTCATGACATGTACAGTACCAGTCAAATGTTTGGACACACCTACTCATTCCAGGGTTTTTCTTTATTTTTACTATTACCTACATTGTTGAATATAGTAACCAAATCAAAATATACTTTAGCTTTGCTTTTACCTTAATTTAATTAGGCAAGCCATTTAAGAACAAATTCTTATTTTCAATGTTGGCCTACCGAGGAACAGTGGGTTAACTGCCTTGTTCAGGGGCAGAAGGGCAGATTTGTACCTTGTCAGCTCGGGGATTCGATCTTGCAACCTTTCGGGTTACTTGTCCAACGCTCTAACCACTAGGGTACCTGCCGCCCCGATTATTCAAAGTAGCCACCCTTTGCCTTGGTGACAGCTTTGCACACTCTTCGCATTCATCAAGGCAAAGGGTGGTTACTTGGAATAATCTAAAATATATTTTGATTTGTTTAACACTTTTTTGATTCCATATGTGTTATTTCATAGTTTTGATAAAATAGTAAAATAAAGAAAAACCCTTGAATGAGTAGGTGTGTCCAAACTTTTGACTGGTACTGTATATTGAAGAAGTAATGGTGTCACAGGTGGTTGGTGGCACCTTAATTGGGGAGAACAGGCTCATGGGAATGGCTGGAGCAGAATAAGTGGAATTGTATATCAAACACAAGTATATCAAACACATGGTTTCCATTCGCTCCGTTCCAGCCATTATTATGAGCCGTCCTTCCCTCAGCAGCCTCCACTGATGGTGTGTGTTACCACCTTATTAAAATGCCTACAGCCCTGCAGTTGGATGCATTGATCAGTTGATTGACAGGTGTATTGCAGAACAATAAATTGTCAGCTGGTGTGGTTGCTTGCCAACGTTATCGTTATGTTATAGTTATCGTCTTTGGTGTGGATGGCCCTTTACACTAACCACTAAGCCTAAAATAGCCTTTGTACTCATGGGGACCAGGAAAATGTCCCCATAAGGGAGAATTGCCCCCCCCCCCCACCCCACCCCACAGGCTGAAATATTGGCTATGAGTCAAAGTTGGCAAATTATTTCCCCTGCCTTGACATTTCCTAAGGCAACAGAGCCCCACTTATATCCACAGCCCTCTGGTTAAACTGACAACCCTGGAACACTGACAATTGACACAAGTGTCATGTCCTCCACCAGTGCAAAAACATTTGAATCATAAGGATCCGTACAAAAACTCAGTCACTCGTACACATGCACACACAAACACACATTCTGAACTTGGACCACTTGGGGGCAGAGCATGACAAGTTGTCACGGACTCCCACGTCTTTGAATGAGGTAAATCCTTTGTGCTATACAGAGTCAATCAATTGCACGTGAAGATCCAACCATCCATAGAAATAGAAATTCCATTCTATTCTATGCATTCAGCCAACCACACAGAGCATAGTAAATGTAGCATGCTTTAGTCAGTGAAACATGAAATCACATCTGGAATTGATTGGTCCGTGGCTTACAGGTGTATTGTTCAGGGCCAGTAGACCCCTTCACTTTTACAACATTTTGTTACATTGCAGACTTATTCTAAAATGGATTCAATATTCCCCCCCCCCCCCCATCAATCTACACACAGTACCCCATAATTACATTTTTGCAACAAAAAAATAAATAATACAGACGCCTCACAAGTCCTCAACTGGCAGCTTTATTAAATAGTACCCGCAGAACACCAGTCTCAACATCAACAGTGAAGGGGCGACTCCGGGATGCTGGCCTAGGCAGAGTTCCTCTGTCCAGTGTCTGTGTTATTTTGCCCATCTTAATCCAGTCTGAGATATGGCTTTTTCTTTGCAAATCTGCCTCGAAGGTCAGCATCCCAGAGTTGCCTCTTCACTGTTGACGTTGAGACTGGTGTTCTGCGGGTACTATTTAATGAGGCTGCCAGTTGAGGCGTCTGTTTCTAATGTACTTGTCCTCTTGCTCAGTTGTGCACCGGGGCCTCCCACTCCTTTTTATATTCTGGTTAGGGCCAGTTTGTGCTGTTCTGTGAAGGGAGTAGTACACAGCATTGTACGAGATCTTCAGTTTCTTGGCAATTTCTCGCATGGAATAATAGCCTTCATTTCTCAGAACAAGAATAGACTAACGAGTGTCAGAAGAAATTACTTTGTTTCTGGCCATTTTGAGCCTGTAATTGAACCCACAAATGCTTATGTTCCAGATACTCAACTAGTCTAAAGAAGGCCAGTTGTATTGCTTCTTTAATCAGAACAACAGTTTTCAGCTGTGCTAACATAATTGCAAATGGGTTTTCTAATGATCAATTAGCTAATCCAAGTTTATCATTTTAAAAGGCTAACACAACGTGCCATTGGAACACAGGAGTGATGGTTGCTGAAAATGGACCTCTGCATGCCTATTGTCACGATCGTCGTAAGGAACGGATCAAAATGCAGCGTGGTATGTGTTCATGATGATTTAAAAAAAAGAAAGCACTGAACACAGAATACAAACTATACAAAACAATAAACGAATAACGACCGTGAAGCTATAATGAGAACTGTGCTGACACAAGCAACTAACATAGACAATCACCCACAAACAAACAGTGAAACCCAGGCTACCTACAGTGCCTTGCGAAAGTATTCGGCCCCCTTGAACTTTGTGACCTTTTGGAACATTTCAGGTTTCAAACATAAAGATATAAAACTGTATTTTTTTGTGAAGAATCAACAATAAGTGGGACACAATCATGAAGTGGAACGACATTTATTGGATATTTCAAACTTTTTTAACAAATCAAAAACTGAACAATTGGGCGTGTCTACACTGTATTTCTGATCAATTTTATGTTATTTTCTTTCAAAAACAAGGACATTTCTAAGTGAACCCAAACTTTTGAACGGTAGTGTATATTTTGATTTGTTTAACACCTTTTTGGTTATTACATGATTCCATATGTGTTATTTCATAGTTTTGATGTCTTCACAATTATTCTACAATGTAGAAAACAGTCAAAATAAAGAACAACCCTGGAATGAGAACTTTTGACTGGTACTGTATGTAAATATGGTATTGGAACTGACCTGAGCTTTTTACTTTCTTATTTCTTATTTTTATTTCTTGTTTTTGTTCTACCTTTTGTCATTTGTTTGCACAAACCCAGAGTCTCTGGTGGCACAGCTAGCGCTGCGATGCAGTGCCCTAGACCATTGCGCCACCCGGGAGGCCTACATTGATGTTGATTACTGCATTGTTGGGTTTGGAACTCAAGACAGGCATTTCACTGTACTTGCGCATGTGACATTAAAAAACTACTTTGACCAGAACCATATGGGCCTTGGTCGAAAGTAGTGCACTATATAGGGAATAGGGTGCCATTTCAGATACAGCCCTGGTTGCAAATTCTGATTCACACCCTTTCCCCTCAAAGTGTGCACTCATTCATGTAATCAGACACATTTAATTTGTAATGAGTGTCTCTCACCAGCCAAGAGGCAGGCAGGAGAGTATCTCTCTCTCACACACACACCTAATTTGAGGTTTGGTTCTCAGTGAGTGCGTGCAGAAGGCCTACCCATCCAAAAGTCATTCATCAACATTCCCTCTGGATAATGGAGTTGAATAGGGACAGACTAAGACAGGCAGCGGCAGCACTCTCAAAGCGGTGCTTCCTCTGATTGGAATTGATTGTGTTACAAAACCCATAACTAGCCTACGGATATTGTTGCACTCGCTTTGTCTAGGGGTCCTAGACCTAGTTAATGTGCATGGTTTGGTATGGTAACCTGAACGAATCTGTGCATTTATGTGAGAAATCAGCGTATGCTCCTACTGTAGGTGTTGAATGTACAGTGGGGCAAAAAAGTATTTAGTCAGCTACCAATTGCGCAAGTTCTCCCACTTAAAAAGATGAGAGAGGCCTGTAATTTTCATCATAGGTACACTTCAACTATGACAGACAAAATGCGGGGGAAAAAATCCAGACAATCACATTGTACGATTTTTAATGAATTTATTTGCAAATTATGGTGGAAAATAAGTATTTGGTCAATAACAAAAGTTTATCTCAATACTTTGTCATATACCCTTTGTTGGCAATGACAGAGATCAAACGTTTTCTGTAAGTCTTCACAAGGTTTTCACACACTGTTGCTGGTATTTTGGCCCATTCCTCCATGCAGATCTCCTCTAGAGCAGTGATGTTTTGGGGCTGTTGCTGGGAAACACGGACTTTCAACTCCCTCCAAAGATTTTCTATGGGGTTGAGATCTGGAGACTGGCTAGGCCACTCCAGGACCTTGAAATGCTTCTTACGAAGCCACTTCTTCGTTGCCCGGGCGGTGTGTTTGGGATCATTGTCATGCTGAAAGACCCTGCCACGTTTCATCTTCAATGCCCTTGCTGATGGAATGAGGTTTTCACTCAAAATCTCATGATACATGGCCCCATTCATTCTTTCCTTTACACCAGTCGTCCTGGTCCCTTTGCAAAAAAACAGCCCCAAAGCATGATGTTTCCACCCCCATGCTTCACAGTAGGTATGGTGTTCTTTGGATGCAACTCAGCATTCTTTGTCCTCCAAACACGACGAGTTGAGTTTTTACCAAAAAGTTATATTTTGGTTTCATATGACATTCTCCCAATCTTCTTCTGGATCATCCAAATGCTCTCTAGCAAACTTCAGACGGGCCTGGACATGTACTGGCTTAAGCAGGGGGACACGTCTGGCACTGCAGGATTTGAGTCCCTGGCGGCGTAGTGTGTTACTGATGGTAGGCTTTGTTACTTTGGTCCCAGCTCTCTGCAGGTCATTCATTAGGTCCCCCCATGTGGTTCTGGGATTTTTGCTCACCGTTCATGTGATAATTTTGACCCCACGGGGTTAGATCTTGCGTGGAGCCCCAGATCGAGGGAGATTATCAGTGGTCTTGTATGTCTTCCATTTCCTAATAATTGCTCCCACAGTTGATTTCTTCAAACCAAGCTGCTTACCTATTGCAGATTCAGTCTTCCCAGCCTGGTGCAGGTCTACAATTTTGTTTCTGGTGTCCTTTGACAGCTCTTTGGTCTTGGCCATAGTGGAGTTTGGAGTGTGACTGTTTGAGGTTGTGGACAGGTGTCTTTTATAATGATAACAAGTTCAAACAGGTGCCATTAATACAGGTAACGAGTGGAGGACAGAGGAGCCTCTTAAAGAAGTTACAGGTCTGTGAGAGCCAGAAATCATTTCAGTGTCATGAGTCACAAAGCTCATCCCCTGCTGGCAACAAATGAAAACTGATGGACGGGGGATGTGATTGATGTGTAGTAGTTGGCGTAGGACAAAGTTGCCCTCAGACACTGACCTAAGGTAAGTTGTGTGATCATGCAAATGTTTAAGGATTAGGATTTGGGGAGGGTAATCTGATCCTAGATATGTGTTAATGGGCAACTTCTACCTAAAGCTGCTAAAAGACTACTGCTCCATTCATGACTCATTCATAATGTGGGGATGGGATGGTGATGAAACTGAATGCCTGTTCGGGGTCCCACAGCCTTTTTAGGGTCCCACAGCCTTTTCAGGGTCCCACAGCCCTCTCTCTCTGTCTCTTTGTTTATTTCTCTCTCTCTCTGTCTCCCTATTTCTGTCTCTCTGTGGGCAGTGTGCCATGAGGATCCTCTCTCTAGGACGCTCTTTCTCCATCCCTCTCTCGCAGGTGAGGGTGAGTTAATGGACATCTTCAGCCTAAGCCTTCATTAAGCCTCAGCGGTTGTTTTCCAGCGTTCTACCGACGGGCTACCGATAGCGCTTTCACAGTGCTAGGCTGTATCCCACTCCTCACTGTGCCCTTCCAGATCAAGCCGGTGTCACCTTCAAAAGCACAAATACATTCTCACAGCTTGTAGGTAAACCTGTGCAACTGTAAACCCATTCACATAGAGTGGGAAGTTTGTGTCACATAAAACACCACACACATCCATACACCTGCATGGTAAGCCCACTTTGTCACATACACAACTTGTCACACACACACACACGCACGCACGCACATACACATGTAACCATACATGGCCCATTCTAGGTCCAAACAAGTCCCCACTCACATACTCAGTGACAGCTTGATTACACACCTGCAGTAGATGAATAGCGGGCTGTCTAAGTGTTTGGCCTGATGATCTGCTCAGAGTGGTGGAACGGGACACTGGTACCCGTTCCCCCCGTACTGCTCATGTCACCCACACTATTGTTAACAGAATACATGTCAAAACCGCATATTATATGTCAATGAGACCACATTGCCATGGCAACTTGTAGCCAATTCTATTGTTTGGACATGATTTAGAAAGAAACACACCTGTCTTTGTAAGATCCCACAGATGACAGTACATGTCAAAGTAGAAACTATGAAGTCAAAGGAACTGTCTGTAGATGTGCGACATAGAATAGTGATGAGGCATATATCTGGGGAAGGGTATAAAACATTTTCTTGAGTGTTGAAATTTTCCAAGAGCAGAGTGGTTTCCCAATGGAACTACCCAGACTCTGTCTAGAGCTGGCTGTCTGACCAAACTGAGCAACCAGGCAAGAAGGACCTTGGTCAGGGAGGTGACCAAGAACCCAGTGACCACTCTGATAGAACTATAGAGTTTCTTGGCTGATATGGGAGAACTTGCCAGAAGGACAACCATCTCTTCAGCACTTCACCAATCTGGCCTTTATGGGAGAGTGGCCAGATGGATGCCACTCCTGAGAAAAAGGTACATTACAGCAGGCCTGGAACTTGCAGAAAAGGCATGTGAAAGACTGGGATCATAAGGCAAAGGATTATATGGTCTGATGAGACAAAAACATACTCTTTGGCCTGAATGCAAAGTGCTTTGGTTGGAGAAAACCAGGCATAGCTCATGGGTGGCAGGTAGCCTAGTGGTTCGAGTTTTGGACTAGTAACAAAAAGGTTGCAAGATTGATTCCCTCAGCTGACAAGGTAAAAATCTATTATTCTGCCCCTGAACAAGGCAGTTAAACCACTGTTCCTAGGCTGTCATTGAAAATAAGATTTTGTTCTTAACTGACTTGCCTACTTAAATAAAGGTAAAATAAAATCATCTGTCTAACATCCTCCCTACTGTGAAGCATGCTGGGGGACAGTGACTGTGAGACAGGTAAGGATAGAGGGAACAATGAATGGAGGCAAATGCAGGTAAATCCTTGATGAGAACCTGCTTCAGATTGCAAACAATCTTAGACTGGGGGGTGAAGATTTACATTCCAACAGGACCATGACTTAAAGCATACAGCCAAAGCAACACTGGAATGTGAAAGTCCTTGAGTGGCCAAGACTTGAATCCCATTGGAAATCTGTGGAAAGACTTGAAGATTGCTGTCCAAATATATCCAAGCTTGAGAAAATCTGCAAAGAAGAATGGGAGAAAATCCCCAAATCCAGATGTGCAAAGCTGATACAGACATACCCATGATGTCTCAAAGCTGTAATCGCCGTCAAAGGCAACAAAGTATTGTATATTTCATTTTCAATAAATGTGCTAAAATGTCAAAAAGCATGTTTTCACTTTGTCATTATGGGGTATTCGATCGAGGTGTTCTTATTCGTTTAAGAGCTGTAGAGAAATTGATGTAATCATTTTGAAAACGAATGCCTTACAAATTAGCCAGACTGCGTTACGTCAGCGAAAAAGTATTATTTAACTGAAAAACGACACTTCTTTCTACTCCATTATCATTAACCCTTCACACATGGTTAGCTGTGCAGCTTAAAGGTAATCAGTACGGTAAATGACACTTCAAATTAAACTTAAAATAGCCAAAAGGAAGGATATAGTGTGATGTATAAGCACCAAAGGTAAATGGGCATCTGTGTTTGGGCTATCACGTTTATTTATACTGAACAAAAATATAAACACAACATGCAACAATTTCAAAGATTTTACTGAGTTACAGTTCATATAAGGACATCTAGGCCCTAAATCTATGGATTTCACAAGACTTGGTAGGGGTGCAGCCAGGCCCACCCACTGGGGAGCCAGGCCCAACCAATCAGAATGAGTTTTTCCCCACAAAAGAGCTTTATTAAGACAGAAATACTCCTTAAATTCTCAAAAACGATGTTGCAGGCAGCTTATGGTAGAGAAATGAACATTAGATTCTCATTAGATTCTCGAGCAACAGTCAGTCCATAAAACATGGAACCAACACTTTACATGTTGCGTTTATATTTTTGTTCAGTGAACATGTGGAGTAATGACTTGGTGGTGAAGGTGGACTACACAAGAGGATCTCAGGGTAGTTTCTGGGCCCTGGAGAGGGGGAGAGATGGAGATAGAGAAGGAGAGGGAGATAGAGAGACAGAGAGTAAGTGTGAAAGAGAGAGAAGTACAGAGAGAGAGATAAAGGGAAGAGAGTGGAAGAGGCTCAGTTCTAGAGAAAGAGGGCAGAAGAGACTCAAAAGAGAGAAAGAGAGAGCGAGAGAGAGAGGGTAGAAGAGATTCAAGAGAGGAAGAGTGGCCCATTTCCTACAAGGTCCAACAGGAGTGATTTAGGATTACGATCCTCTCTCCTCTCCTCTCCTTTCCTGTCCGGCGGACATTCCTTCAGGCTAATGTTTACAGTCGGAGTGGAATGCACACTTAGTCCAGAGTGAAGTATGTGAGCTAACGACTCTTACTGTAGAAATTCATTCCCAGAAATAAAAAATGGAGGAATGTGTGCATTTCTACAGGGTCAAAATATCTCAAGAGCAGTGAAGAACAGAGTAACATATAGCAACAGCAGCTTGATTGCAACATGTTGGCAGGTACTATTTGTTACAGTGCGTCCACACATCACACCATTCTCTATGCTCCTCAAGGGTACTGAATGGATTATACATCCTGGCCTTAGGATAACAGAATACAATTATCCAGCCACTTGAGGGTGTTTCATCCTGCAGAACAAATACTTGAACAAGGCCATATGGTTTCATCCTGCACGGCCACACTTGAATACGGACAGCACTTGAACATGGCCACACACACACACTATGTGTATGTGGGAGCTCAACCACCATAGCCTTAGGGATCATACAGACACTCATTTCAAAATCTCCCATATATGCCTGTGTACCCTCCCCATCCTTGACTTGTTCCTCTATGTACAGTAGGGTTCCTACGGGTGTACACTGGGTTGAGTCATCACAGTAGAACATCACGTTCACAATAAGTGGTACTGCATGGAGAGGTCATTGGAGAGCACACCTCATTTGAAGAAAAATGACAGGCTGTGTGAGCTTTTTCATCAGCCCAAGTGAGAGCTATGGTCCAAGCAAAATTAATAGGAGAGGAGGGTGGAAGAGATTTGCGTACAACTTCCAGGCTTTTTCCTGTCAGTGTGTATACTCCCAGAAACACATATGCAAATACTTAGAAATATGGAAATGTGTATCTCAAAGTGGGAATGTGTTGCATACACACCAGACACAGAACTACACACACACACACACCAGACACAGAACTACACACACACCACCAGACACAGAGAACTACACACACACCAGACACAGAGAACTACACACACACCACCAGACACAGAAAACTACACACACACCACCAGACACGAGAACTACACACACACCACCAGACAGAGAACTACACACACACACCACCAGAGAACTACACACACACCACCAGACACAGAGAACTACACACACACCACCAGACACAGAGAACTACACACACACCACCAGACACAGAGAACTACACACACACCACCAGAGACAGAGAACTACACACACACCACCAGAGACAGAGAACTACACACACACCACCAGAGACAGAGAACTACACACACACCACCAGAGACAGAGAACTACACACACACCACCAGACACAGAGAACTACACACACATACCACCAGAGAACTACACACACCACCAGAGAACTACACACACACCACCAGACACAGAGAACTACACACACACCACCAGAGACAGAGAACTACACACACACCACCAGAGACAGAGAACTACACACACACCACCAGAGAACTACACACACACCACCAGAGACAGAACTACACACACACCACCAGAGACAGAACTACACACACACCACCAGACACAGAGAACTACACACACACACCACCAGACACAGAGAACTACACACACACCACCAGACACAGAGAACTACACACACACCACCAGACACAGAGAACTACACACACACCACCAGAGACAGAGAACTACACACACACCACCAGAGACAGAGAACTACACACACACCACCAGAGACAGAGAACTACACACACACCACCAGAGACAGAGAACTACACACACACCACCAGAGACAGAACTACACACATACCACCAGACACAGAGAACTACACACACACACCACCAGAGACAGAGAACTACACACACACCACCAGACACAGAGAACTACACACACACCACCAGAGACAGAGAACTACACACACACCACCAGAGACAGAGAACTACACACACACCACCAGAGACAGAGAACTACACACACACACCACCAGAGACAGAGAACTACACACACACCACCAGACACAGAGAACTACACACACACACCACCAGAGAACTACACACACACCACCAGACAACTACACACACACCACCAGACACAGAGAACTACACACACACCACCAGACACAGAGAACTACACACACACCACCAGAGACAGAGAACTACACACACACCACCAGAGAACTACACACACACCAGAGACAGAACTACACACACACCACCAGAGACAGAACTACACACACACCACCAGACACAGAGAACTACACACACACACCACCAGAGAACTACACACACACCACCAGACACAGAGAACTACACACACACCACCAGACACAGAGAACTACACACACACCACCAGAGACAGAGAACTACACACACACCACCAGACACAGAGAACTACACACACACCACCAGACACAGAGAACTACACACACACACCACCAGAGAACTACACACACACCACCAGACACAGAGAACTACACACACACCACCAGAGAACTACACACACACCACCAGAGAACTACACACACACCACCAGAGACAGAGAACTACACACACACCACCAGACACAGAGAACTACACACACACACCACCAGAGACAGAGAACTACACACACACCACCAGACACAGAGAACTACACACACACCACCAGACACAGAGAACTACACACACACCACCAGACACAGAGAACTACACACACACCACCAGAGACAGAGAACTACACACACACCACCAGAGACAGAGAACTACACACACACCACCAGAGACAGAGAACTACACACACACACCACCAGAGACAGAGAACTACACACAAACCACCAGACACAGAGAACTACACACACACACCACCAGAGAACTACACACACCACCAGAGAACTACACACACACCACCAGACACAGAGAACTACACACACACCACCAGACACAGAGAACTACACACACACCACCAGAGACAGAGAACTACACACACACCACCAGAGACAGAGAACTACACACACACCACCAGAGACAGAGAACTACACACACACCACCAGAGACAGAGAACTACACACACACCACCAGACACAGAGAACTACACACACATACCACCAGAGAACTACACACACCACCAGAGAACTACACACACACCACCAGACACAGAGAACTACACACACACCACCAGAGACAGAGAACTACACACACACCACCAGAGACAGAGAACTACACACACACCACCAGAGAACTACACACACACCACCAGAGAACTACACACACACCACCAGAGACAGAACTACACACACACCACCAGAGACAGAACTACACACACACCACCAGACACAGAGAACTACACACACACACCACCAGACACAGAGAACTACACACACACCACCAGACACAGAGAACTACACACACACCACCAGACACAGAGAACTACACACACACCACCAGAGACAGAGAACTACACACACACCACCAGAGACAGAGAACTACACACACACCACCAGAGACAGAGAACTACACACACACCACCAGAGACAGAGAACTACACACACACCACCAGAGACAGAACTACACACACACCACCAGACACAGAGAACTACACACACACCACCAGAGACAGAGAACTACACACACACCACCAGACACAGAGAACTACACACACACCACCAGAGACAGAGAACTACACACACACCACCAGAGACAGAGAACTACACACACACCACCAGAGACAGAGAACTACACACACACACCACCAGAGACAGAGAACTACACACACACCACCAGACACAGAGAACTACACACACACACCACCAGAGAACTACACACACACCACCAGACAACTACACACACACCACCAGACACAGAGAACTACACACACACCACCAGACACAGAGAACTACACACACACCACCAGAGACAGAGAACTACACACACACCACCAGAGAACTACACACACACCAGAGACAGAACTACACACACACCAGAGACAGAACTACACACACACCACCAGAGACAGAACTACACACACACCACCAGACACAGAGAACTACACACACACACCACCAGAGAACTACACACACACCACCAGACACAGAGAACTACACACACACCACCAGACACAGAGAACTACACACACACCACCAGAGACAGAGAACTACACACACACCACCAGACACAGAGAACTACACACACACCACCAGACACAGAGAACTACACACACACACCACCAGAGAACTACACACACACCACCAGACACAGAGAACTACACACACACCACCAGAGAACTACACACACACCAGAGAACTACACACACACCACCAGAGACAGAGAACTACACACACACCACCAGACACAGAGAACTACACACACACACCACCAGAGACAGAGAACTACACACACACCACCAGACACAGAGAACTACACACACACCACCAGACACAGAGAACTACACACACACCACCAGACACAGAGAACTACACACACACCACCAGAGACAGAGAACTACACACACACCACCAGAGACAGAGAACTACACACACACCACCAGAGACAGAGAACTACACACACACACCACCAGAGACAGAGAACTACACACAAACCACCAGACACAGAGAACTACACACACACACCACCAGAGAACTACACACACCACCAGAGAACTACACACACCACCAGAGAACTACACAAACACCACCAGACACAGAGAACTACACACACACCACCAGACACAGAGAACTACACACACACCACCAGAGACAGAGAACTACACACACACCACCAGAGACAGAACTACACACACACCACCAGAGACAGAACTACACACACACCACCAGACACAGAGAACTACACACACACACCACCAGAGAACTACACACACACCACCAGACACAGAGAACTACACACACACCACCAGACACAGAGAACTACACACACACCACCAGAGACAGAGAACTACACACACACCACCAGACACAGAGAACTACACACACACACCACCAGAGAACTACACACACACCACCAGACACAGAGAACTACACACACACCACCAGAGAACTACACACACACCACCAGAGAACTACACACACACCACCAGAGACAGAGAACTACACACACACCACCAGACACAGAGAACTACACACACACCACCAGACACAGAGAACTACACACACACACCACCAGAGAACTACACACACACCACCAGACACAGAGAACTACACACACACCACCAGAGACAGAGAACTACACACACACCACCAGACACAGAGGTTTGTGTGTTACAGCTTGTTTTCTAGCCAGACAGTCTCCTCTTTCTGGCTGTCATTAGAGAGGCTGTGTGTGTTAACAGAATGGGGGGGGGGGGAGCATCATGAAGAAGCCATTAACACCAACCATTGCGATCAGGGCAGACTGAAGACAGCTGCCGACATTAAAGCCGCTTGCAGCCATGATCAATACACACACAAACAGACACACACACGGACACACACACAACCACCCTAGTGCATGCAGATTACAGGGGCAAATGGAGGAACTGGCATCATTTGTTTTGCTCACTTTTCTCTTGCTTACTGTTTTCTCTCAAAGAGAATGAGATAGAGAGTGAGTTGAGTGACACTTCCATTACTTGTCCCTAAACACTTGCTTATCCACTGACTGCCTCAATTGGATCTCATTTGTCATCTGACAGAGGGAAGCCATTCCGGACACACCCAAAGACACTGGCGGCTACGTCATAGGACTTCTAAGTAAAGGGAAGGGACCCAGCCACGGTGGTTCCTAGCCAGCTGTCGCTTAAGCTCCTGAAAAGCCCTGTTAAGGCACGCACATGGTGGGGAGAGATCTGTTCAGCTGGCGCTAGGTTTACAGTAGCTCAGAATAGGACAATGATATGGGCGACAACAGGTTTATGGATGAGCACAGGTGGTGGCGTGAAAGCCCTCGAGCTGTTGGTGATGCTAGAGGAACTGATATTATGGGGAACGCTAGTGATCGCTTGGGGGTTTGGTTGATTTGCTTAAGATTGATATTGATTACCGTGAAGGATCGATGTCGTTATGATAAGCAACCTTGATCCTCCAGTCGTTGTCTCCTTTCCTTCATCTGCACTAATCAAGATAGGCATTCCTCATACCTATCCTATTGGCCCTTAAACTTGTCCGGGGTTGTAGATTGGTGCAGTGGAGACAAAGGAAATGACATAGGGAGGAAGCAGCCACTTTTGAGATTAAGGTAACTGCCAAAATAATGAAACACTTCAGTAAACGAGGGATACAAAGTATACTAAAAGCAGATGCTTCCACACAGGTGTGGTTCCGGAGTTAATTAAGCAATTATCATCCCAACATGTTTAGGGTCATGTATAAAATGCTAGGCAGGCCATTATTTTAACTACCATGGCTGTGCCCCCATAGGATGACAATGCCCCCATCAGCAGGGCACGGAATGGTTAGATGAGCATGCAACCTATGCAAATCATATGCCATGGCCATCTCATTCACCAGATCTCAACCCAACACTCTCAACACTTATTGGAGATTCTGAAGAGGCGCCTGAGACTGTGTTTTTTTTCAGCACCATCAACAAAACAGCAAATTATGGAATTTGTTGTTGAAGAATAACTGTTGAATCTCTCCGATAGAGTTCCAGACACTTGTAGAATCTATGCCAAGGTGCATTGAAGCTGTTCTGGCCCAACGCCCTATTAAGACACTGTATGTTGGTGTTTCCTTTATTTTGGTAGTTACCTGCACGTCCTTGGTCTCTAGACCGTGTGGTCATCCTCACGCCCTCCTCTTATTCTTTCTGGGTAATTGATAGTGGCCCAGTGAGACCAGATTTATGAGACAGTAATCACCACTAATGGAGGACCTGGGGGCCCTGCAAGTGATCCATGGCTGATAGTACTGTATGGAACAATGGAGCCAGCTGAAGAGGTATGAATCAGGGGCTTAGGGTCGGGAGTAGATGTCCAGGAGGCTGCTATTTCCAGGAAGAAGTTGCCCCTAACCACAGACCTAGGATCAGATTGCCACCAGCCAACCACTAAAATCCTCACTGTAACCATTAGTGGGATTAAAATACTATATCTGACCCTGGGTCAGGTGGTGAGGGGGTTAGGATGAAGTTGCCCGAAGATACCGATCGGAGCAGAGTTGTGCATTTTACATTGCATGCTTCAGGTTAGGATGTGAGGAGGCTGATCTGATTCTAAACCTGTGTCTCTATAAGGAAGTGGTTGTAGAGACAGAGCTAGAGGCTAGGGGGCAGTAGTGAGTTAAAGGGGAGTTATGTAATAAAGGGGATGTGATCAATTTATAGCTATAGACCAGAGAGAAGCAGAGGGACAGTGTCCCTGGCTCTGATGTATGGCACCGCCAGGAGAACTGGGCTCTCTGCTCCAATTAGTTCCCCCGGCCCCCGGCCAGCCCTACGGACTCAGCGGGCCTCGTTAGCTGGGAAGGTGACAGACAGATAGTAGCCAGTGGGATGGGGCTCCATAACACTGTTGCTTAGACCAGTCAGCTAGGCTGCCCAGGTCATGGTGAGGGGACGGACTGGATCAAAAACAGCTAAGAGGAATGAAGCGGAAGAGACAGTGGGAGACACCATCACATTGTATTGTCTGTTTTCACAGAGCTTAGCTTTGAAATGTTTCCAAAACTTGCTCAGTAAAAGACTGAAAAGATATACAAGGCAGGGAAAGAGAGAGAGAGAGAAAAAAAAGAGAGAGGACAGAGAGAGGGAGGACAGAGGGAGAGAGAGAGAGAGAGGACAGAGGGAGAGAGAGAGAGAGAGAGAGAGAGAGAGAGGACAGAGAGGACAGAGGGAGAGAATGAGGACAGAGAGGACAGAGAGAGAGAATGAGGACAGAGAGAGAGAACAGAGAGAGAGAGAGAGAGAGAGAGGACAGAGAGAGAGAGAGAGGACAGAGAGAGGACAGAGAGAGAGAGGACAGAGAGAGAGGACAGAGAGAGAGAGGACAGAGAGAGAGAGGACAGAGAGAGAGAGGACAGAGAGGACAGAGAGAGAGAGAGGACAGAGAGGACAGAAAGTGAGAATGAGGACAGAGAGAGAGAGAGGACAGAGAGAGAGAGAGGGAGAGAGAGAGGACAGAGAGAGAGAACAGAGAGAGAGAGAGAGAGAGAGAGAGAGAGAGAGAGAGGGAGGACAGAGGGAGTAGGGTTGAAGAGTGGCCTGTCTAAGGCCAGGTGCAGATGTTGCCTTGTGCAGCCAGTACTTGCCTTGAGGCCATCTGGACAGCTGGACTGTGTGTGTGTGTGTGTGTTCATCTGTATGTGTGCTAGCATTAGTGTGTATGTGCGCCTGTGTGCCTCACTGTGTGTGCATACGTGTGTGCGGCATGTGCGTGCATCTCTGTGTATCAGCGTGTGTGTGTGTAATTAGGCACTCAGCAGCACCAGGTTGTTCTAGGGGGGGGGTTGTACATAGTCCCAGAGGCAGCAGGCCAGACAGGACCTGTGCTCCATCACAGAAAGCCTGATGACAAATGATAGGTGAGCACAGGGGTCGTCAACAGAAGCGAAACACCCACACAGAAGTTGTGACAATCAGGGAACCAGCACCCAAAATCAAATCTTCACTTCTTACCAACCCGAAACTCGACTCCTTTTAGCCTTCCCCTGCCCTCGCTGTGGACTTTTTTTGGGACCGTTGCCACGGCAACAAAGTACCCGCCGTTTGTCGCCGTGTCTGCATGCATTAAGCGGGATCCGGAGCTTAGTTAATTGCGAGAATGTTGCTGCAAGCCCACTTTCCTCTTTAATTAAATCAAGTGATTATGATATCATGGCGGCTCCTCTCCCCTCTGTTTCGACAGGCACGGTGCAAAAAAAATAACTGCCTTGTTGCACCTGATTACCGAGCATTGATTTATTCGCCGCCACATAACGCCGATAATACGCTGTTCGCCTCATTAAAATTAATGAGCTCAAATCTATTCCCAAAATGCTTAACTTGCAGCTTAACAGTATCTCAATGAATTAGCCAGACAATTAAAAACTGTTTTCCAATGTGGCCTTGCTTGGATATTAGGGGGACAATTATGTGTTTTCTGAAGAGGCTCTCCCTGGTGAGTCAAGAGGGTTCGGGAGCACCGCTGAGCTACGGAGCATCCCTTCATTAAGTACCGTGCAGAACCTCGCTATACGGGAGTATCCTGCAGAACCTCGCTATACGGGAGTATCCTGCAGCACCTCGCTATACGGTAGTATCCTGCAGAACCTCGCTATAAGGGAGTATCCTGCAGCACCTCGCTATACGGTAGTATCCTGCAGCACCTCGCTATACGGTAGTATCCTGCAGAACCTCGCTATAAGGGAGTATCCTGCAGCACCTCGCTATACGGTAGTATCCTGCAGCACCTCGCTATACGGGAGTATCCTGCAGAACCTCGCTATACGGGAGTATCCTGCAGAACCTCGCTATACGGTAGTATCCTGCAGCACCTCGCTATACGGTAGTATCCTGCAGAACCTCGCTATAAGGGAGTATCCTGCAGCACCTCGCTATACGGTAGTATCCTGCAGAACCTCGCTATACGGGAGTATCCTGCAGAACCTCGCTATACGGTAGTATCCTACAGCACCTCGCTATACGGTAGTATCCTGCAGAACCTCGCTATAAGGGAGTATCCTGCAGCACCTCGCTATACGGTAGTATCCTGCAGAACCTCGCTATACGGGAGTATCCTGCAGAACCTCGCTATGCGGTAGTATCCTGCAGCACCTCGCTATACGGGAGTATCCTTCAGAACCTCGCTATACGGGAGTATCCTGCAGCACCTCGCTATACGGGAGTATCCTGCAGCACCTCGCTATACAAGAGCATCCTGCAACACCTCGCTATACGGGAGTATCCTGCAGCACCTCGCTATACAGGAGTATCCTGCAACACCTCGCTATATGGTCGTATCCTGCAGCACCTCGCTATACAGGAGTATCCTGCAGCACCTCGCTATACGGTCGTATCCTGCAGCACCTCGCTATACGGTCGAATCCTGCAGCACCTCGCTATACAGGAGTATCCTGCAGCACCTCACCATACGGGAGTATCCTGCAGCACCTCGCTATACAGGAGTATCCTGCAGCACCTCGCCATACGGGAGTATCCTGCAGCACCTCGCCATACGGGAGTATCCTGCAGTACCTCGCTATACAGGAGTATCCTGCAGCACCTCGCTATACAGGAGTATCCTGCAGCAGCTCTCCATATAATCACACAGAGCAAAGCTACCTCTAGCTTCATGACTACTTTTTTAATCAGACTCCCAGATTCTACATTTGTAATTTGTGTAATTAGATAAAGAAGTAGTGTTAAGTTTGGTAGGTTTATTAAAACTACAGAAAAACTGTGTTCTATTAGTCTATGCTGGCAGGACTGTTCTAACGAGACAAAAAAGTCCACAAACAATTAACTTCAGACGGACACTCAAAATGTTCCATAATACATAATGGATACATACTGTCATACGGCCTGCGGGCAACCACATTAGCTCCATTGCAGCAGTGGTAATAATGACAAATCACCAAGTATTCTTTCTATAACTGTACTGCATGTACACAATTGACATACAGTCCAAAGACATGGGCCATGTGTTGATGGGTGGATATGCCTGTTAGTTCTGTTAGTTCTGCCTGTTCTGGAGAGGCGAGCCCACTCGCCTGAATATGTCAGTGTTTATGGAGATACATATGGGGTGTGTATATTCCTGTGACGGGGATGTCACTGCTGTACATTGTTTATGTAATTGATGAGAGCCCTACTGGGATGGAGAACACCCTCCAACTGCTTCGTGTTTGGCTACCGTCACCGAGCAACGGGAATTACCGCCGTGGTGCAGAGCGTGGACGTTTACACTCGCCATGTTTCATGCGCCTGCGGTGTGTGAACACACAAGCTGACATACAAACACACACACACACACACAAAACATGAAGGCTATTAACTTATATACAGTACATGCATAAACACCCATATTGTCTAGATACAGTTGTCATGACATTGGCCCGGGTATAGGTTTATGACAGTCATAAATACATCTTTCCCCCTTTTTCCTCTCTCTACCCTACTGGAGGTTACATTTGCAAACCCCTTTGGTTAACATGGAGATTCTGGGAACATCAGAAGGTGGGAGGAAATTAACTATATTCTGGTAATCCGACCAATTGAACATATGCGGTGGTACTTAATGAACATGATGTCAGTTCGGTTGTCATCTGAGACATTCTCATCAATGATAAGATGACATAAACTCTACAGTGGAAAGTCTGCACATTGTAGTTATCGGATTCACATGGAATTGTTGTTAAATTTAAATGTTTGAATATGAAATTATTCGTGATGGGATGAAATGTGATTTTAGCTTCTAAAATGTAAGATTTGGGTTTTCATAAGGTAGGGCTCTGCTCAATCAGTGGCCCGCCCCTGTGAAGGGACATGGGCTATAAAACTTTTCAAACACGCCCTCCTCTCCCTTCCTATATAAAGCCTTGACGACAATATAACCTCCTGTTCCTGAGGATGTGAGGACGACGGTCCGATGTCAGAATGGTTCAGATAATAACTACAGAACGAAGCCAACATCAGAGTGAGCTTTGGTTGCAAATGGTATGAACTTTGAACTCTTATTCACTACAGAAGTGATACCTCCTAGCCGTTGAGTTAGCAACAGCAGCTGCAAACACAGGTTAGGAAGGAACAGACAGAGTATCACGTCTACCACACAACGACATTACTACAACGTATCCAATTTACCAGCAGAGACACTCTTCAAAGGACAAAGGACTCAGTTGGGCAACACGTCCATCCATCTACCACCAACCTACCGAAGCGCAGCTCAGAGTAAATATTTATTACATTTTCCTTTTCCAAATGGGCGGTAATTTAGAATGCATAAGATTCTGTATTTACGATAGCACAGCTTCGCTGTCATAACCAGCTGTCGTATCTGTTCCGCCCGCAAGGGACGTTTTCCTTTATGACGTAACTTCTAATCAAGTTAGGATTTCATTATGTGTATGTGTAATTCTGTGTGATTATTTAGGTATTTAGTAAATTTATAATTGAACCCAATTTTGTATTGCTGATTCAACTTGTTAGCCAGGGTTCGTGCAGATAACCAAGAATTTACAACTTTCAGATGAGACTGAATTAAGATGACGATTAATATTGACTGCTATTGATGTAAAATATTACTAGGTCTTTAAGAGTTTATTCGGAAGATAACAGCTCTATAAATATTATTTCGTGGTGCCCCGACTCTCTAGTTAATTACATTAACAATGATTAGCTCAATCACGTAATATTAATTACAGAGAAATTATTTTATAGAATAGCATGTCATATCACTTAATCCGGCATAGCCAAAGACACGACACAGTACAACATGGACACTGTGTCATGTTTATGATTTGTTGATGACAGTGAAACACAAACATCAGACAACGCAGGTAGAATCTAGCTCAGCAGTCTTAGGCACTGCTTATATATGAGTCTGTCAGTTGATGCACAGTATACAGAGATCTGCCCAGACAAGACACAATGTGACATGGAAAGCGCAGACGGTATCACGGATCCACAGCCATGGTAACAGTCAGACGCAGTTAGCTAAAGTAGGTGCTAATGCTGCAGCCTGCTCAGCTACACGAGTTAATTTACTCTATTTGAGCTACACTGGCTGCGTTTAGACTGGCAGCCCAATTCTGATCTTTTTTTCATTAATGGGCCTTTTAACCAATCAGATCAGCTCAGGAAGAAAATCAGATGTGAAAAGATCTGATGTGATTGGCCAAAATAGCAATTAAAGGAAAAAAATTATGGAATTGTCCCATTAATACCGTCTTCTTGTCTATATTGGGTCTGGTCTACGGGCTCAGGGCTGCTGAGTCGATTCAATCCAACCCCCCCATCCCACCACGTGGTCCTGAAGGTCCATGCCCTCCTCCGCTCTCATTGAGGGTGAGTTATATTAGCTCGTTAGCCCTAACGAGGCTGTTGCCATAGTGTTCCTGGGCTTTGATGAAAGGAAACATGCTAAACGTGCTAAACTGCAATATGAAAGGATACTCTGGCTTTACAGTGAGGCTAGTCGTCACTAAAGGCTGAGGTTAGTGTTGTCAAACAAAGAGGGGAAAGGGGCAGATGGGTTGATATTTGAACAAAGCAATTAGAAAGAAGCTATTAGAATGCTAATACTAATTCTGGAGGCTAGCAAGACCTTTATATCCCTAGACGTAAAGGCGCAATTTGACTTGGGCAATTACTATCTCTTTGTATGGTGTAAGGATTCTAAGAAACACTCCCTGTGCCCCATTTTGACTCCTGCATGTCCCCCCTCCCATAGCAGCTTTCTCTGTTTCCTATGGCCGAGGGACCAGCACTTTGCTACACGCGGTCTCCCTCACTTGAGCCTCTGATGGAACTCTTAATGTGTTAATTCATCTTCCATTACCATAACCTGATTTCACTCCCATCACTTACTATGAGGTTCAATGGCGGTGGAATCATGTAGCTCTCCACGAAGGGGATCGATAAAAGCTTATTCATCTGGATGGGTGATGAACAGGGGATGGCCATCCCAGACAAGAGGTGTTTTATACTGGGCAGGAGAAGGGGACAGGGAGTCCTGAGACTTGGAGAACTAGTCCCATCTCTTCCTGGCCCTCTGCCACAGCCGGTAAATCACGGTTTTGTTAAATAACATATCCCAGAGTGTGGCTTCATTACCAACTTGTTATTGTCAGCAGCAAAAGGTCTGTTAGCTCCAGTGTGGAACTCTCATCTATTTCATCTGTGAGAATTTAAGATGGCATTAGTGTTAGGCATGGTCCCCTGCAGGGGGATGTTTCAGGAAAGTTTGGTCATAGTCCTCTGGATTACTTAGGACTGAACCATACTTGGGATTTTAACTCACAACCTCTTGGTTGCTAGGTAGCTGAAGTTCCTGCTGCTCTACCATGTCTGTGGACAGAATGGAGATTGGCTATACATATATTGCCAACTTGAAGTTATTTTTAGCTGTATTCTGATTTCAATTAGTGTAAAAAAAAAAAAAAAGTATTATTTTGTAATGTGACCACAAGACTCAGCCTTAAACTGGGATTTGAACTTAAAACCTCTTGCTCGCTAGCAACTTGAAATGTCCTGCTACATGTCCTGCTACCCCACCAGGTCTGTGAGTATAAAAGAGATATGGCTACAGACTTGCACTGTGCTAAAAGCTACCCAGGGGTATAAAAAAGGTACACTTCACAGGTACATATATGAACTCGCATTGGTATTTTTTGGTTCCTTGTAGGTATAATGGGACATTATTTCACCAAATATTTTGAATATAATGTACGATCATCACTGGGCTTTGATAGTTGGGGGCAATGTACAAGTGAGGCTCATTAGCATATTTGGGGGGTGATCAATTATATGTGTATTTGTGCCAACAATCAGTGGAAGTATTGTAGCAGTTTAAGTTTAAGGTTATGCTGATGCAAGTTGATCACCTCCTTTGACTAATGAGCTGCACGTAAAGAGCTTATTGTTAACTTTCCAGTAATTTAATGGCAACTCGTTGCTAGAAGTTGCTGTGAATTTGACTTTTCTTGACTGGAAACCATTTGACAGTAAGTTATTGTAAAATTCACAATAACTTACAGGAAACTGGCTGCCAGTAGCAATACATGCCAGAAACCCATTGTGCCTTCACCAACTCTTCTGTTGACAACATGCAACATAACTTGCTAATTGGCAGCATACTGTAGCAGATGCAGCCTATCAGAATATTACAGGCGTGGCTTTCAGCTAGATCTTTTTGGTCTCCCATGAGAGAGAATGTCATCCCAGTTAATGTGCTCTGCTGTATTCTGTTCATAAATACTAAGCTTATACACTGTCAGTTCTCCAGCCTTAGTTAAGGCTGACATAAGTGTATGTGATACCACAGAGCCATGCAATATTTAATTTATTGCTAGTCACCATGTTATTGTAATACTCACTTCCCTGCCACACCATCAGGTCAGTGGGTGTGATAGATTAGCTACAGTAAGTTACTGTGAAATGTACAATAACCGACGTTCAGCTATTTACACTTCTGTGAACCAGCTGTAATTAAGCTACCGCACAATACACAGTAACCTCTTAACAGTACAGCTCTTGCTTGAGATTGCAGAACTGACAGTGTCAAAAGAAGTATTCAACCTTCAACAACATAATGATAAACCACTTAAACTAGTTCAACATTTCCACTGACAGTTGGCACAAATAAAACATATTTTAAACCATGCCCCCAAATATGCTTATGAGCTCAAGCCAGCACATTACCCAGACCGGCCAGTTTATAAGGTACAAGAAAATGGATCACTCCTACAGACAGTGAGTCACGTGGCCGTGGCTTGCTTTATAAAGCTGGCAGAAAGCATCCAGTTACTGTTCGGTTTGAAAGTTAGAATGGCCAAAACTACTGACCTAAGTGACTTTGAGTGTGGTATGATTGTCGGTGCCAGGCGCAGAGTGAAATCATGTGGTTTTTCCGTAAGTGGCTTACTCGGAGCATCTCAATTCTTGACCCGGTGTCCCGTTACCCATTACCACAGGCCTCTCAATCACAGTAGCCGTGGACATGGAGCTGTCTGAGGAGAGGAGAGGAGAGTAGAGGAGAGTGGACCGGCCGGGCCCAGGCCAAGCCGGTGGCCACCGTGCTAAAACTAAATTAAAACAGACATGAGCTCACCATGGTTCCATTCTGTCAGCAACCTGTCTCTCAGGAGAACCCGATACGAAGGGCCAGATGCAGTGACATCTCAGAGAGACGCAAATCCTCCCCTCCGCCGCTTCTCATAAACTGGGAGGGAGGTGGAAACAATCCAAATGTGCCACCCTGGATTGGAAGAATCAGGGGTCTGGTTGTGACAAACAATTTTGTCAAATAGTTGTGACTTTCCATCCTGGTGAGTCAGGCTGTTAGTGCAGTCTGTGGAAACCTGGAAACCTTCTTGAAGTATGGTTGTACAGGGACATATAAAGGTTTTAAAATGCTCTCAAAATAGAGACTAATACGGTTTTGAAATGGCCACCTAGGACTCGAGAAATTTGTGACAAGCAATTTAGTCAAGTCCATGTGACTTTTCATAGAGGTGAGTCACGCTGTATTATGTAATCACGGTGGAGACAACAGACTCTTAACTCGCTTTTGAGAACCTCAAGTGCTATTCTTACCAGCAACCGTCTGATTATCAAGATCTTAAGATGTTCTCCTCGCAAATCAAGACATCAAACACACTCACTCCCACGCGCTGCTGAAGAAGTTATTGCTGTACATAAAGGCTTTGTCAACAAAGTACTGTACAAGTCGGCTTATGGCAGCCTGCAGATTCACAGGTGATTGACGCTTTCAAGCAGTAGTTGACCTCTCTTCAGTGAGTCACTGAGTCACAGTGCATTATAATAGAAGATACCGGGCTCAGCACTGGGGCTCTCTTGGTGACATCCTTCAGCGAGGTAAAGCGAGCTGGCTTCCCTGGTGCTGTCCTGGGAGGCTGACGTGGGCACTGTCTGGCACCTGTCAGTCTGCGGGTGGCCAAGTGTGGCAGCCTCCATTAGCCTTGCTGACAGATGCACATGGGCATCACTCACTCTCTGGGTCACACAGTCGCCCGCACACCAACAACTGCTCCAGAGTCACCTTGAGCTTTGACAGTACAGTGGCCCGTGCGTAGGTAAACGTGAACTGGCCCAGGACAATAGAGAAAGAGGAAGCTGTCTACTTGAGTCATTTTAGCAAGTGCGACAGATCTTCCTTATCGTTTCATTCATTTGTTTCATTCGCTGCCAGATATCTGGTTCGAGTCACCAGGGTCACTCCTCACCACTGACTCTATCGCTCTATCGTATGAAGGGGTGATCTGGATGGACACGCTGTCAGATCAATACTAAGGTCTTCAATGCTCAAAGTGCACTCCCATGAACATCCCATAGATTTAATTGTGACATCTTCACCCAGATAATTAATTAATTTCATCTGCCCGCCAATCCTCTGACAGAAACATGGAGCCTTGCAACATATGTAGCTGGTCGTTCGTGACAGCAGCTTTAAGTGTTTGGCTACATGCCAGGGTGCGTAAACACGGTTTAATAAGTCAATTGTGGTGGTGACGCAAGGGATGACAAAGACTTTGACGCAGGATTTGAAAGGAAGATTACTATTGTCTCTTCGGGTGGCCACAATTTGATATTAGCCCACAACGAGTGCCTTTTTGACAGCGCACAGTTGCATTACATATTTCACCCGTGTTTTCCCAAAGTACATGGGGAAGCCAGCCGTATATAAAACGTAGCCAGCCAGGGGGTCCTATATAAAACGTAGCCAGCCAGGGGGTCCTATATAAAATGTAGCCAGCCAGGGGGTCCGATATAAAACGTAGCCAACCATGGGGTCCTATATAAAACGTAGCCAGCCAGGGGGTCCTATATAAAATGTAGCCAGCCAGGGGGTCCTATATAAAACGTAGCCAGCCAGGGGGTCCTATATAAAATGTAGCCAGCCAGGGGGTCCAATATAAAACGTAGCCAACCATGGGGTTCTATATAAAACGTAGCCAGCCATGGGGTCCTATATAAAACGTAGCCAGCCATGGGGTCCTATATAAAACGTAGCCAGCCATGGGGTCCTATATAAAACGTAGCCAGCCATGGGGTCCTATATAAAACATAGCCAGCCATGGGGTCCTATATAAAACGTAGCCAGCCATGGGGTCCTATATAAAATGTAGCCAGCCATGGGGTCCTATATAAAACGTAGCCAGCCATGGGGTCCTATATAAAACGTAGCCAGCCAGGGGTTCCTATATAAAACGTAGCCAGCCATGGGGTCCTATATAAAACGTAGCCAGCCATGGGGTCCTATATAAAACGTAGCCAGCCAGGGGTTCCTATATAAAACGTAGCCAGCCAGGGGTTCCTATATAAAACGTAGCCAGCCAGGGGGTTTAGTCTAGGCCCAGGCCTGTATGATCAGGACTATTTTCTAAGTAAGATAACCTTTTTTAGCATTAAACAACTTCCTTCACAACGAACATTGACAAAATCTGGTGCAGAGATACCTCATGTAAAGATTTCAAAGACACAAAAATGAAGAAGAAAAAGAGATCGGAGGGATGCGGAAAAGAGGTCAATGGAATGCATACTGTGGGATATAGAAGGACGCTGGATTGGTGCATATTCAACAAATCTAAGTGGAAATTTGTCAAATCCAAATATATTTGGCTGTTATCGCTGCATAACATTTAGAAATGGTCCCTTTTCAGGTTTAGAGGAAGTGACTGCTAAATGCTAACTCCTGTTCGTATAAGCTGGAAGAATAGATAGGATGCAGAAATCAGTGGTGGAGGTCAAAGCTTTTTTTGAACCGTAATGCAGTCGATTGATGACGGGGTTGACATCCATACAAACATCAAACTCCGATTTTTACCTCAACATAGGGTGAAATACACATATAAACAGTATCCTAAATGTAGGATCATGTTGCTGAGGGGAAATGAGGAGATTCGGGATCTTTCCTCCACCGCATCTTTCCCCCAAGTGTTTCCATGGCACTTCTATTGTTTTGGTAAAGTTCCATTGACCTCTTTACTGCATCTATGGACGAAGAAGCTTGCCACAAGAAGTGGAGGCAGTTGCGGGACAAGCTAGTAAATTTAAATAAAAAATAAAAAAGTTGAAGTGGAGATGCAGGTGGGAAAATGGTGCCACCTTTTTACTTCATACTATATATTGGCTGAGCTCCTATGTCAAGTACCGTGAAACTGACTCTAACGTCTCAGAAGAGGTAAGGTCTTGTCTTTTCACTTAGCCAGTTGCTCGTAATTAGCTGGCTGGCTACAGAGATTAGCCCTGAATCACTACGAGTGGTTTTAAGTGGTGCAGAACTATTTATTGGATGCATATGACACACTCCACTCTGCTCGGCTCCCTGAAGTGCAAGAAGTATGACCGCTCTGACTTCTGCGAAGGCCGCATCGCTGTAAATGCTGTACGGCCACTGCAGGATCCGGATTGACCATCAATCGGCTTTAAGGGTGTGTATCGATGTAACCTTTATTTAACTAGGCAAGTCACTTAAGAACAAATTCTTATTTACAATGACGGCCTACACCGGCCAAACCCGAACAACGCTGGGCCAATTGTGTGCCACCCCATGGGACTCCCAATCACAGCCGGTTGTAATGGTAAGGAAACTAATGCCATTTTGTAATTTGGGTGAATTGTCCCATAAACAGTTTGGCCTGTCAATCAATCACTGCAGTTTGGGATTGTCAGAGGAAGGGGCAGGATGTTTTAGTCACAGAGGTGGTAGGGATTCAGACCCTTCAATCAATGTGGATGAGACTTTGAAGGAAGGCGGTAGATTAGTAATCTAGTCAGAAAAACGAGCCTAGTCTACTTTTTTAATACATTTATTGTGGCAAAAAACAACAGCAAGTTAACTCTTTCAATTTAGTTTATTGTGGCAAAAACCTAAGAAATAAAGTTGTGTTCTATCAAGTAAACAAGGATTCTATGTTGAGAAACAATATAGAATTGAAGAAAAATAGTTTTAAAAATGCAAACATTTTCAGGGGGAGGACCCCCAGACCACCGCCAGATTGTGCGCCCCCACTTTTATACCAAGTCAGGCACCCGTGAGTAGACTTACCGGTATGATTAAAGAATGAAACAGGTGATTAAAGAATGATACACAGAAAGCAGCAGTTGACTACTCAATTTGACAGTCATCAAATCAACTGGCCTATATCAATATATTTAATAGTATCATAGCTTTTATAACTTTCAATCTGTTTTTATTTGATATATTTTGAACCAGAATGAGGCTCTCTCTCCACTACCAATTGTTCTTGCAGTGAGGATTCAACATCTTCATCGAATGTTTTCAAAATTTATCTGCAGATAAATCACCAAAAAGCACTAGTAGCCTACCAGTATGCACATTAGGGAGACAAATGAATGGCTATCACCAAGGAGATTCGGTTCTCAACATTCACCTAAAAGATCTGTTCAAACAGAGGCTTTGGTTCGCGAACAACCCATCACTAGGCTACATTGATGAATCCCTTTAGCGGTCACTGCCAAGTCTTGACGTGGGCTTCGAATTCTAGGAAAATACAAATAAGATCTTTGGTTAACTTGTCCCGATGTGATACCATGGACATACAACATATTGTTGTATGATTTATGGAATAGGCTATAACAGATTGACTTTATTCAGTCAGTTCGAAACCTTTTATAAACTAGTGAACACTTGCTGATCATTTGTCAATCAAAGCACAGTAAATAGCCTATGTGCCCCGACTTCCTGGCTGACTATATGAAAGTTAAAACACAAAATAAAATAAAATGAATGTGCAATAATTAATTGGATTTCAACCCATCGTTACCACTTACATTACATGGGAGAAGAAACATAAAACAGAGAGGTGTGGCAGACAGCAGACTGACAAACCAACAGTGTTCCCTGTCATCGCTCGCTTTGTGACTGACAGGCACCTGTCCTATCCAATAGATCACTAGAAGATGGGGAAGATATAGACTCTCCTGACTAGCGATTTGAACATTTTGAATGAAAAGAAGCCTGAAGTGAAGTGTAAAAAGTCAAGTGTAAAAACACTGCATCGCATATAGACATGAATTTAAAACCTGCATTGATTACCACTGCCTTCATATAGACATCCCACAAAGTAGAAACTAAGAGTTGTCAGTCATAAAGTTATGTTATTTTTACATGCTAACACCCTTTTTCCCCAGCATCAAAATGGGGAGGACCTATGTGTCTCGTAGTGAATCATCTCACACATCTGGCAGGCCTGCTCCTCTGACACGTCGGACAGAGTCCCAGCTGTGTGGGGGGGATAGGTGTCCCGGCGCTCCGCCTGCCCCGGCGCTGATCAATGATAACATGTGTTAATGAGTGTTTACTGCATGCCTGGCTGCAGTCCCTTTCTCACCACCTGTCTGTTACAATTATGTCCACAATACATCCATCCCACACCCACCCTCCCATACCTGATTAGTATGTAGAGTATGGGCCGATCAATGCCTTGGGGAGTGGGTAAATGTGACAGGCTTTTTTTGCTCAGGATGATTAAATACCTGATGATTAAAGCCATTATACCGGTATGCTCAGACCTCGCTTTTAACTAACCGCTCACTTAGTGGACGATACAAGAATACAAATCACATCAGTGAGTGAGTCTGCGTATGTTGGGTTTAAGAGGAAACTGGACTGACAGAGAACACAATTAACTGGAAGTCTTGGGAAAAAAGCTGTGTATTGAGTTTCTAAACAGGAAACTGTCAGTAGTCTCCGTGGTCATATCACACACACACACTGGCACTCGAAAGCCATGAGAGGTTCTGGTATTATTGGGTTTCAGCCACCAGCACTTAGCTACAGTGATCTATGATGCACTATTCTCCTGTACAGATAGACACACTGACAGAGACAGACAGACAAACAGCCAGTGGTCCTCTGTGTACTGTAGTGGGACATATCCTTCAATGTCTCCTCCTCTATCCATTCAAACGCAGATATATGACTGAGCACGGGTTTTTGGGCCCCTGACCCCATTTTTGCGACCCCACCATGTAAAAAAAAAGGTAATGTAATCAACGGCCAATGTTGACTTTTTTAATTGGGGCTATTGACAGTGAAAGTCTATTACAAATCAGTCTGACAGTACCTTTGACAGTGTCCACTCTGTCCTGCTCAGCTTGTGGGCATTGTAGAAGGAGACATATGCGTGTTCTTGATAGTCTTATCTGTCAGTGATGGGATTATAATATTTTGTAGCCTAAATGGTTCAATAGCTAGATTTGTAGGAAGACAACAGAAACCACTCTGTTTATTACAACCGCATCTAGCGGCTACTGGAGGCTACTGATGTAACCTCGGTTCTACGTACCAAGTGCAATTATTTTAAAAGAAATTCAGAGTTTCTCTCATAACCCCATTTTCAAATCAGGCGAGACCGCAACCCCTAGTTTGGGAGACGTTGGCTTAGAGCCACTCACTGTGTGGCTAACATTGATTATTTGTGGACGTTCACTGAAAACATCAATGGTTTTAGCTTTCAGATGTTATAGGTAAAAGCCCATTACAATGAAGTATGAGCATGAGGCCTGTACAGTGTTTGTCAATTGGAAGACCAGGCCTATAATGCAACCGTAGTGTATGAGTGTACATTATGTGCTAACACATGATGCACACGTGCTTGGATTGTGACAGGGTAGACTAGATAAGCCCACACAGGCCCTGAATGCCTCCACCCATTTTATTTAGCCAGATATTACAAAGGTTATCTGTGCGGATTACAATGCCGTCTCAGTGGTTCGTGGCACCATGCTCCCTGAATATCTGATGGCACTGTAAATGTCAAGTATGGATCGTTTGACATCTCTGGGAGAAAAAAATGGAGAGCGCTCCTTTGAATGAATATGACTGAGGTTGGCCTGAGTGCTCTCTGCTAGTTTTGTATTAAGACGTATTGTCCATTTGTGTACTTTTGGGACAACATTACTTATTGGGATTCAGGCTTTTGGCTAATTGATAATCAATCACTTTTAGGGCAAATTGCCACGTAAAGCCATTATAATATTGCACTGAAGAAATGGATCATTAATGAGTGTGGTCTTTAAAGAGAGAACTTTTAAAAAGGAAAGTTTTAGACTGTTAACAGGAAACCAGTCGCTTTTCTACATTGCATCAATTAGAGAGCGCAGGAAAGACACCAACTTGGTCCATTTAATCAAAGGAGTAGGCTGGGTCACACTTTAATTGTATATTCCGGATAGTCCATTTGCAGATGCTCTAACGATGGTCAAACAAACTATCTGTTGATAAGCAACTGCTTGCTAAGGTTACGGTTAGGGTTAGGTTTAGAATAAGGGTTAAGTTTGGCGTTAGGATAAGGCTTAAGGTTAGGGCTAGTAGAAAGTTGAAATGCTACTGATAGTCTGTAAAGCATCAACAGATGGACTATCCAAATATAGTGTTACTACAGGCTGTCCTTTTGCACACTCACACACATCCAAGCCAATTTGAACTTGGAATTTATGCAAATTATCCTTCCTGAGGATATTGAAGTCCAAGTGGATAAGGTTACCATTTCCCCATCCCTTGAATCTGGACAGTGTGTAACATATCATGTAATTCTCACTGAGGTACATCTAAAATGATCCCTTATCCTTTCCACAGCCGTGCCATTTGCACACTCACACGAATCCATTTAACTGAAATCAATCGAGTCCCCTGGTAGGTGGATGGGTTCTTTGCCGGATCCATGACAACAGTGACGTTTTTGAAGGGAGCGATGACAGAAAATTGCCCCAAGTAAAGAGGCAAAAGTCTCTCTAAACAAACTCAGCAGATTATGCTACCTCTCTCACCATCCTAGCTACGGCACTCTGGTACTTATGCAAATGATTTATTCTCCTAAATGCTGTGCAATTTATTTACAACAAAATTAGTTACTGTGAAAAAGGTCATTTCCATAATAATGAGAGGCCGGTCTCAGGAGCAATTGCAGGCTAAGACTAAAGAATCAAATTAAATAGAGTAGATAAGACGACAAGTACATAGTAACCTAGTAACTATACTGAACAAAAATGTAAACCCAACATGCAAAAATGTCTAAGATTTTACTGAGTTACAGTCCATATAAGGAAATAAGTCAAATTTAAATAAATTCCTCAGGTAATCAATGGATTCCACATGACTGGGAATATAGATATTTATCTGTTGGTCACAGACACCATAAAAAAATGTAGGGGCATGGATCAGAAAAACAGTCAGTATCTGGTGTGACCATCATTTGCCTTCTCCGTCGCTTAGAGTTGATTAGGCTGTTGATTGTGTCCTGTAGAATGTTGTCCCACTCCTTTTCAATGGCTGTGTGAAGTTGCTGGATATCAAATCAAAGTTTATTTGTCACGTGCGCCAAATACAACAAGTGTAGACCTTACAGTGAAATGCTTACTTACAGGCTCTAACCAATGGTGAGAAAAAAAGGTGTATATATGTGTGTGTAAGTAAAGAAATAAAACAACAGTAAAAATACATTTGATAAAAAGAGTAGCAAGGCTATATACAGACACCTGTTAGTCAGGCCTATTGAGGTAGTGTGTACATGTAGGTATCGTTAAAGTGACTATGCATATATGATGAACAGAGAATAGCAGAAGCGTAAAAAGAGGGGTTGGGGGGCGGGGGGCACAATGCAAATAGTCCTGGTAACCATTTGGTTACCTGTTCAGGAGTCTTATGGCTTGGGGGTAAAAACAGTTGAGAAGCCTTTTTGTCCTAGTCTTGGCACTCCGGTACCGCTTGCCATGCGGTAGTAGAGAGAACAGTCTATGACTGGGGTGGCTGGGGTCTTTGACCATTTTTAGGGCCTTCCTCTGACACCGCCTGGTGTAGAGGTCCTGGATGGCAGGCAGCATTGCCCCAGTGATGTAATGGGAAGTACGCACTACCCTCTGAAGTGCCTTGCGGTCAGAGCAATTACCGTACCAGAGCAATTGCCGTACCAGGTAGTGATGCAACCTGTCAGGATGCTCTCGATGTTGCAGCTGTAGAACCTTTTGAGGATCTCAGGACCCATGCCAAATCTTTTTAGTTTCCTGAGTGGGAATAGGCTTTGTCGTGCCCTCTTTACGACTGTCTTGGTGTGTTTGGACCAAATCTAGTTTGTTGTTGATGTGGACACCAAGGAATTCGAAGCTCTCAACCTGCTCCACTACAGCCCCGTTGATGAGAATGGGGACATGCTCGATGCTCCTTTTCCTGTAGTCCACGATCATCTCCTTAGTCTTGGTTACGTTGGAGGATCGGTTGTTATTCTGGCACCACCCGGGCAGGTCTCTGACCTCCTCCCTATAGGCTGTCTCGTCATTGTCGGTGATCAGGCCTACCACTGTTGTGTCGTCAGCAAACTTAATGATGATGTTGGAGTCATGCCTGGCCATGCAGTCCTGGGTCAACAGGGAGTACAGGAGGGGACTGAGCACGCACCCCTGGGAAGCTCCAGTGTTGAGGATCAGTGTGGCAGATGTGTTGCTACCTACCCTCACCACCTGGGGGCGGCCTGTCAGGAAGTTCAGGATCCAGTTACAGAGGGAGGTGTTTAGTCCCAGGATCCTTAGCTTGGTGATGAGCTTTGAGGGTACTATGGTGTTGAACGCTGAGCTGTAGTCAATGAAGAGCATTCTCACATAGGTGTTCATTTTGTCCAGGTGGGAAAGGGCAGTGTGGAGTGCAATAGAGATTGCATTATCTGTGGATCTGTTGATCTGCAAATTGGAGTGGGTCTAGGGTTTCTGGGATAATGGTGTTGATGTGAGCCATTACCAGACTTTCAAAGAGCTTGATGACTATGGACGTGAGTGCTACGGGGACTATGGTGGTCTGCTTGAAGCATGTTGGTATTACAGACTCAATCAGGGACATGTTGAAAATGTCAGTGAAGACACCTGCCAGTTTGTCAGCAAATTGCCTGGAGCACACGTCCTGGTAATCCGTCTGGCCCCGCAGCCTTGTGTTTGTTGACCTGTTTAAAGGTCTTACTCACATCGGCTATGGAGAGCGTGATCACACAGTCGTCTGGAACAGCTGATGCTCTCATGCATGCCTCAGTGTTGCTTGCCTCGAAGCGCGCATAGAAGTGATGTAGCTTGTCTGATAGGCTCATGTCACTGGGCAGCTCGCGGCTGTGCTTCCCTTTGTAGTCTGTAATAGTTTGCAAGCCCTGCCACATCCGACGAGCGTCGGAGCAGGTATAGTATGATTCAATCTTAGCCCTGTATTGACGCTTTGCCCGTTTTATGGTTCTCACAGAGCATAGCGGGATTTCTTGTAAGCTTCCGGGTTAGAGTCCCGCACCTTGACAGTGGCAGCTCTACCCTTTAGCTCAGTGTGAATGTTGCCTGTAATCCATGGCTTCTGGTATGTACATACAGTCACTGTAAGAACTACGTCCTCAATGCACTTATTGATAAAGCCAGTGAATGATGTGGTGTATTCCTCAATGTCATCGGAATAATCCCGGAACATGTTCCAGTCTGTGACAGCAAAGCAGTCCTGTAGTTTAGCATCTGCTTCATCTGACCATTTTTTTTTATAGACCGAGTCACGGGTGCTTCCTGCGGTCTTAGTGCCAGCACCTGTCTGTGGTGGTAAATAAACAGCCACGAAAAGTATAGCTGAGAACTCTCTAGGCAAGTAGTGCGGCCTGCAGTTTACCACAATATACTCTACTTCAGGCGAGCAAAATCTAGAGACTTCCTTGGATTTCGTGCACCAGCTGTTTACAAATATGCTCAGACCGCCCCCCCTCGTCTACCGGAGTGTGCTGTTCTATCCTTCCAGTGCAGCGTGTATCCCGTTAGCTGAATATCCATGTTGTCATTCAGCCACGATTCCATGAAGCATAGGATATTACAGTTTTTGATGTCCCGTTGGTAGGATAGTCATTTGTACCTCGTCTAGTTTATTGTCCAATGATTGCACGTTGGCGAGTAATATTGACGGTAACGTCAGCATTCCTAGTTGTCTTCTGCGGGTCCGGATGAGGCATCCGGCTCTTCATCGCTTCCTTTTGTGAATAATTGGGATGTCTGTCCTGTGGGGTGTTTGGAGAATATCGTGTGAGTCCTGATTGTTGTTGTTGTTGAAGAAATCTTTGTCTAATCCGAGGTGAGTGATCGCAGCACTGATATCCAGAAGCTCTTTTCTTCTGTAAGATACAGTTGCAGAGGGGCCTCCCAGGTGGGGCAGTGATTAAGGGCGCCGTACTGCAGTGCCAGCTGTGCCACCAGAGACCCTGGGTTCGTGCCCAGGCTTTGTCGTAATCGGCCGCGACTGGGAAGTCCGTGGGGCGACGCACGATTGGTCTAGCGTCGTCCGGGTTAGGGAGGGCTTGGCCGGTAGGGATATCCTTGTCTCATCGCGCACCAGTGTAGCGATGAGACAAGATAGTAGCTACTAACAATTTCATCCAGCAAGAGCTGGAACATGCTGTCATACACGTTGATCTAGAGGATCCCAAACACGCTAAATGGTTGACATTACTGGTGAGTATGCAGGCCATGGAAGAAGTGGGACATTTTCAGCTTACAGGAATTGTGTAGAGATCCTTGTGACATGTAGACTGCATTAACATTCTAAAACATTAGTGACATTTTATTGTCCCCAGCACAAGGTGCACCTGTGTAATGATCGTGCTGTTTAATGATCATCACCTGTGTAATGATCAGCTTCTTGATATGCTATATCTGTCAGGTGGATGGTTTATTTTGATAAAAGAGAAATGCAAACAATTTGTGCACAAAATGTATTTTCCTTTGGAATGTGTCACTCACAAAAACAAAGTGATTGTTCACCAAAGAGGCACTCTATTGAGTCAGCTCATCCTCAACACATTTCTCCTTCATGGATGATACATGGCATTGTCTGAACAAATCAATTTAATGCAAAGACACCAGTGCTGTGGCATTTTCACCAATGCTTATAATTGAGTTGCCCAGTGACTCTTCCAAAGGGCTGTTAAGGAACTTAAGCAGTGGCTCACAGTTTCCCAGCTAAGTAGATAGAAAGATACCTTTTGTGACCTTCCTGTCATTTGTGACCACGTATTGAAAAAAAAATCCTACAGTTTGTTAAATGAAAAAAGAGAGAGGGCCAAGAAATGATAATGGCTCTGGACAACACGTCTTGCTGACAGGACATTTTGCAGGTACAGTGGGCAATTAGGAAGCAGCAAAGCTCCCTTCAAGGAACAGACTATTTTTTTTTGAGCTTTTAATGACATTTTGAGAGAGGTAAATAAAGAGTTTTTTCTAGCCACCCTATCTTTCTCTCGTTCTCCCTCTACCGCCCTATATCTATCCCGCCTGTCTATCTCACTCTCCCCCTGTCCTGTCTCCAGTAGTTCATCGTGATGGAGATGTGCTGAGCTGGGGAAAGACGAAGGTAAAAAGCAGTCATCCAGAAAGCACAATTAAATCAGAGTGGCACAGTGAATGCCCAGGCCCCCCTGGAGAAGCCGATAAAGAGTTGGCCCGCCTACCGAGGATACAGCTTTAGAGTCCTGTCGAAGCACGGAAAACACTCACTTACAGACAGTCCATCTCCTACTCTCCTCTTGCAGAAGTCTGGGTCTCCGCGGACAAATCTCTCCAGACCAACTGAAATTTTGAGCTCAGACACTAGACCAGAGATAAAAGACATGATGTCAGTGACGTACTGCACTGAATAAAATTAAACATAACATGTAAAGTGTTGGTCCCATCTTTCATGAGCTGAAATAAAAGATCCCAGAAATGTTCCATTGGCACAAAAAGCTTATTTCTCCAAAATGTTTGTTTACAACGTTGTTAGTGAGCATTTCTCCTTTGCAAAGATAATCCATCCACCTGACAGCCGTGGCATATCACGAAGCTGATTAAGCAGCATGATCATTACACAGCTGCACCTTGTACTGGGGACAATAAAAGGCCACTCTAAAATATAACATTTTGTCACACAACAGATGTCTCAAGTTGAGGGAGCGTGCAATTGGCATGCTGACTGCAGGAATGTCTACAAGATCTGTTGCCAGAGAATTGATTCATTTCTCTACAATAAGCTGCCCCTCAACATCGTTTTTAGAGAATTTGGCAGTACGTCCAATGAGCCACACAACTGCAGACCACGTGTATGGCATCGTGTTGGCGAGCGGTTTGCTGCTGTCAACATCGTGAACAGTGTCCCATGGTGTCGATGGGGTTATGGTATAAGCTATAGACAACAAACACAATTTAATCGATGGCAATTTGAAGGCACAGAAATACTGTGACAAGCTTCCTCCCCACATTATAATTGGAAGAGGAAGTGTAAACTCTAACATAGCCTACCTATTAGCTAGAAAAGTAGCACCAAACACATTTTCGCTAAGAGCAGCTGTATAGTCAAGAAAACTTACCAGCGGCCAGCGCACTGATAGCCTAATCACGGGTGCGTGAGTTTAAAGTATATGCAATCAGGACGCAGGTGCAGAAGGCGAGTTTAATAATAATGACCATGACGGTAATCAAAACAGGAGTAGCATGCTGAATGCAAACAAACCAATACTGCCTGAAGACTAATGCTACTGAGGGCTAAACAAAGGGAGAGGAATCAGGGTGATGATGAAGTCCAGGTGTGCGTAACGATGGGGAGCAGGTTTGCGCAAGGATGGTTGCCAGGTGTGTGTAATGTGGGTTACCAGGACTGGTGGTTAGTAGACCGGCGACTTCGAGTAAGCGTGACAGTGTGTGTAATTGGTTAGCTCCAGTGAGTGTAATTTGCTCAATATTAGGAGTTAAGAAATAAAGTGCACATCATTAGAAATAATATATTCTCCTCTTTTCTACTGTAGGTATGTAATTAAAAATGTGTTTATTCTGTTGTTGTTATCGATATTCATTGCATTGATTAAAATAAATATTTGTTAACTTTTTGTTAAGTTACAACAACAATCTTCCATTCTTTCCACAGATTTTCAATGGGATTCAAACCCGGGCTTTGGCTGGGCCACTCAAGGACTTTCACATTCTTGTTCTGAAGCCATTACAGCGTTGCTTTGTCTGTATGCTTGGGACATTGTCCTGTTGGAGGTCGTTTGCACTCTGAAGCAGGTTCTACTCAAGGATTTGCCTGTATTGGGCTCCATTCATTGTTTTTAGAAATGTTTGCAAATGTATTGAAAATTAAGTACAGAAATATCTAATTTACACAAGTATTCACACCCCTATGTCAATACTTTGTAGAAGCACTTTTGGTGGTGATTACAACGGTGAGTCTTTTTGGGTAAATCTCTAAGACCTTTGCACACCAAGATTGCAGATTATTTGCACAATGCTCTTTTAGAAATTCTTCACGCTCTGTCAAGTTGATTGTTGATCATTGCTAGACAGCCAGTATCAAGTCTTGCCATTGATTTTCAAGCCGATTTAAGTCAAAACTGTAAATAGGCCACGCAGGAACATTCAATGTTGTCTTGGGAAGTAACTCCGGTGTAGATTTGACTGTGTCTTATAGGTTATTGTCCTGCTGAAAGGTGAATTTGTCTCCCAGTGTCTGTTGGAAAGCAGACTGAACCAGGCTATCCTCTAGGATTTTGTCTGTGCTTAATGCTGTATTCCGTTTCATTTTATCCTAAAAAAACTCCCTAATCTTTGCCGATGACAAGCACACCCATAACATGATGCAGCCACCACTATTCTTGAAAATATGGAGACAGTTATGGGTAGTATTGGATTTGCCCCAATCGTAACACTTTGTATTCAGAACAAAAAGTTTACTTTTTAGCTTTGCAAATGTTTTTAAAGTATTACTTTAGTGCCTTGTTGCAAAGAGGATGCATGTTTTGCAATATTTTTATTCTGTACAAGCTTTCTTCTTTTCACTCTGTCAATTAGGTTAGTGTTGTGGAGTAACTACAATGTTGTTGATCCATCCTCAGTTTTCTCCTATCACAACCATTAAACTATGTAACTAATTTAAAATCACCCTTGGCCTCATGGTGAACTCCCTGAGCAGTTTCCTTCCTCTCCGGCAACTGAGTTAGGAAGGACGCCTGTATCTTTGTAGTGAATGAGTGTATTGATATACCATCCAAAGTGTAATGAATAACTTTACCAGGCTCAAAGGGATATTCAGCATTAAAAAATATTACACATCTACCAATCGATGCCCTTCTTTGTGAGGCATTGAAAAACCTCCCTGGTCTTTGTAGTTGAATCTGTGCTTGAAATGAACTACTCGATGGAGTGACCTTACAGATCATTTTATTTGTGGGGTACAGAGATGGGATAGTTATTCAAAAATCATGTTAGCCACTATTATTGAACAAATAATGAGTCCATGCAACTTACCCTGTGATTTGTTAAGCACATTTTCTCTCCTGAACTTATTTAAGCTTGCCATAACAAAGGGGTTGAATACTTATTGACTCAAGACATTTCAGCTTTTAATTGTTAATTCATTTCTGAAATGTTCTACAAACCAAAGTCCACTTTGACATTATTGGGTATTGTGGATAGATCAGTAACACAACATCTCAATGTACTCAATTTAAAATGCAGACTGAAAAAGAAAATAACTCAAATGACTCGGTAGTAGTAGTTTTCGAGAAAAAAATAAGGATAAACAAACAAACAAACAGCGAAACTGGCCTAAACTCTACAGTATTTATGCAGACCCCCCGGTTTAATATAAAGAATACGACAAAAATCTGAATTAATGACTATATTGCAAATACTGTACATAATGACTCTAAACTCCTGTCTAGAAATATTGGAGAAATATGGATATTTGTGCATCTCCTGATGACATACTGTACTGTATACCTTGACAGATCATGTACTCAAATTCCAGTGTTACACTTTGCATGAAACATTATAGCCCTAGCAGAACACCTGGCCGGCCAGTGGATAATCAGTCTAAATGATTAGCCAGGTCCTATTTGTTAGACAGCCATGTTATAACAGCAGCAAGGCAGCAAGAGCAGCAGTAGCGACGGTAAGATGATAAACAGCAGTGCTAGGGAAAAGGGGAGAATATCTCAATGGTTGGGAGACCACACATGATGACAGGGAGGCGAGAAGGACCAGACAGCGAAGGCCGAACGCGTGTGTTTATGTTCTCCTGACAACAGCAGGCCTCCTTGAGGGAGAGGAGAGGAGACGAGAGAACCTTATCTCCCCAACAAGGCTTAATGGGGTAATGGAAAACTCCCCCTGCATTCTGGGTAAGGAAGGGAACGTGGACAGAATGTGACTCCAAGGGGGAACAAAACGAGGAGTTGGTGTAGGAGTGTGATGAAGTCGGTGAGGCGAATAACCCAACTTACATCGTGATGTGATCTGAATACTATGCATGCGGAAAATCTGAATCTCAGTCTCTGCTTCATAGTAAATAACACATAGTAACAAGAGAGCTTGAAGAGAATTAGAGAAGGCGATGGAGCCTGACTGAAAAAAGGCTGAAATTCTGGCTGGGAAAATGGCACAGCTTTTATCGGTATGGGGTCCCTGCACACGATTAGATTGGCAGACAGTTCCGGCTGCTGGTTGCATCCAGGGACATCTTGCCAGGCGCTGAGCGGGAATCAATAGAAAACCGACGGGGAATGCCAAAGTAGACACTGTTAATGTCCAAATTAAATTACACTTAAAGATTTACAGTAATTGTAGTGGCGCAAAGGAAGATGGACATTAAAAAGAGGAAGGTGCTGTCATTAGATAGTCACTCTCTGTTAGTAGAAGGGAATGAGATATGGTTAGAGTGTTTGTAGGGGTTTGGACGGAAACACCAAAGTTTCTCTAAATGAGTTTGAAAATAAAAGGAAAGGCAACGTCCCTGGGGTCACGATGAGAAGGCACAGCACAATCTGATTGGGTGTGATCTCTGGGGAGGATACACAGGTCCTGAGGGGGGGACCGGGACCGGTGGAGAGGAACGGATGGGAGAGTGTTACAGGAACTCAATACTTTGGTGATTCAATTGCTACCCACCAGTTGTGAGAGAGCAAAAGAATAACAGAATGTCCAGAATCACAAAGTGGTAAAGTAGGAGCTAGCTGCCTTTAGGTGGCAACTTTGGTACAGAGGAGTAGTAATTATTTTGTTACAAGTTAGAGGGATAGACAGAACACCAAAGATAAGAAGAGGCTGTTTCGAGAGGAAAGCAACTACCCTGAGACTCAACACATCATGATAAATGTAACACGTCTGAATCGATATTGAGCAGTGCTAGAGACAACCAGCACATATTTCCTCATCAAATGCTTTGGGGGGAGAGGTTAGCGAGCTCCAGTATATGCTGTTGCACTGAGGCGAGACTCTGATGTACGGCAGGCTACACAATGAATAGCTGATGGATGGATGCGTGAAGTGAGGATGCTGACTGATACAGATGAGAGCTATAATGGCTTTGACAGCAGAGGGATGCCTCCCTCTGAGGATGTTTAGGTCTCATAGAGGCTATCTAACTCACATAACCTGCCATTCTAATTGGCTGGGAAGAGCCAGGTTGACAATCACTCCAAAGACCAGCCAATGGAGAGGAAAGGTTAAGGGCAAAGAGGTGGGCATTTAAACATATCCCCATGGACACTGGCCATTCCAGACCAAGGTGACTGGTTTGAGATGCCATCCTCTTGTACTTCACTTAAAAGCATGGGGCAATCAGCGCCCACTCTAGTGAGACCTTGCCAGACCAGCCTGTGTTACAAGTAGCTGAAACAGCTAACGTAAGCCTGAGTCATTTTTAAGCCTTTCATAAAGTGGCTCCAGGGTCAGTTTGGGGTCAGAGATGTATGACACGGACAGGAGAGGAGAGGAGAGGGGAAAAAAGGATAGGGGAGGATAGGAGATCGTGAGACGGATGCCACAGCATGTTTCCCATGGAAGAATTTCACCTTCATTATATAAAGCAATGCTTGATAGAGTCCTCCTGGAACTGAGGAAAGAAGTGACCTTTCAATATATTCTCAACGGCCCCCTGCTGCAGCATGCTTCCCGTCACAGTTTTAATGGTTAGACACACAAGGTAAGGGTGTTAGGAGAAACTGTGTTACTATTGTGTGGAACAGCTATTATGCACAATAATGCATTAGCATGCAGAAAATATCTGTCTTTTTGCCTAAATTCTGTTATTGTAGACTGTACAAGAATCATTTAAGCCCTACGTTTTTCTGCAGTCCACACAAAAATGTTTAAGCTCTAGCCTTAACTGGAGAGTGATGGTCCATCTTGGCATGACCTGGGGAATCATGGTCAGTCAATAAGCTACAGAAGCAGCACAGATTTACACAGAACAGAGGCTTAAATAGTAACTTGCTATTCTGTTCCCGTAGTGATAAAAAGAAGTACACCGTTTTGGGAGCGAATGAAAGTAGACCTTCTCCACACCTGCAGTTCTTTCTCTCAGAAACAAAACATGACCTCCAGACACAACAAATGGCTGCTATGACTGCGAGACAAACCACAACAAATCTTGCCCTCAGATTGTTTTTCAATGCTTGAAAGAGAACCTGGGTCTAGTGTTTTCGAAAGTGGCAGCCTTGACGTACAGTACAGTACTGAGGGGTGGAGAGATAACAGCGAGTGGCCCTTCAGTATCCTGAGCGGTGCGGTGCCGCTAGCCTTGAACCGGCTCCAGGTGAGAGAGGATGAGTGTGGAACCCAGTTAGAGCTAAGCAGTGGTCTCAGCTTAATTAACTGGCAGGATGCAGACTTAAATTACCTCACGGTGAGAGGCTGGCATTTAACAGAGGGGGAAAATAGCTCTCTCCCAAAGAATGGGCCAACTACAGATGTCATTGGCATGGATGTTTTTTAAAAGATACATTTTTCTTTTCTTTTTTCGCATCCACAAATGAACAAGCCCTTGGCTGCATCTGGCAATGCTGTTTGAATGTTTGCGACGAGTGGAACGTGGTGTCATCCACTCAAGAGAACCCTATGAGGCCTACTGAGGGGGCAAAGATAGGGGTTGGAACTCTGATTTAGCCTGGCTCTTAGCCACATTTTTATTAAGCTGCGCTAACGATGTACCACGTGGTCGATCTGGTTGATGCCAGGCTACTTTTGACATTTATCTCACTACGACTTGCACCTCCTGTCTGCATCATGGGGGAGTTAAAGACTTCCACTCCATCATTATCCCAGGTGAAGTTGTAATTATCAAGCACTCCAGTCCCCCACTCACTCCAGACAGAGACTCCTGGAGTGAAGGGTTCCTCTGGAGAGAGATACAGCTGTGTGGGATCAACAGATGCTTTGATCTGCAGGATGGGAATGACACAGACGGTAGGTACGATACAGCATAGCACAGCAAATCCTAAGACCAAAACAGTTTCATGAGTTGGAAAATACGTTTCAAAAGCCTATCGAGTGCCTCCTAGAGTGGAATGCAACTGCCAAGCCAAAAGAGCTGTCTCTCTCTGAGACGCTCAGCTCAACACTGTGCTTGTCTTCAGAAGTTTCTCTGTACACAGACACACATTGGCAGGCTGGTTAAACCCTCTTTGAAGGCCGGCTGGATCAGGAGATCTGTAGTTACCACTCGTTTGGACGAGGAGCGCAATCACTGTAAATCTTTGCCTGCCTGGGCAAAGGCAGAGTCAAAAAAACAAACAGCGCTGTTGCCTAATGACCATTTGGAAGGAGTGAAAAGGATGGGAGCTGAATTCATTTGAACTACATGGGCCTGTATGAAAGATTATAATGGGCCTCTAACAAGGGATCAATACACAACTGTCTCAAACGTTCAAATTCAAGAAGAGACAAAGGGAAGTTATGCATCAGTGATTTGTCAGTGGTTACACAGGAAGCCAGGGAAGATTATAATAACAGACAACACGCCGACCTTTGTCCCAATCCCATTAAAATATAACAAGGGCCCTCATCCCCTTGGTATTGTCCTGGTGATTGTTTCCATGCCGCCACTTGGCTAGTCCCCGTCTGGGCTTGGAGACGCGTCGGCTCTCTGTCTGAACCAGGGCAGGGTGCGTGTGTGTATATGTGTGTACATGCATATGTGTGTGTATGTTTGGGGGGGGTTAGAGGTCTGAGGGGACGGACTCCATTAGCAATGGGCCATGTGGGCACTTACAGTACCCCACGGAGTTGAGTGTCACTCAGGGCTCACAATGACCTCCACACCCTGTCACCTCTAAGAGGAGTGACCCAATTCTCAACTTATAGAGGTTGTCAGTAATACTTCACAGAGCTGACAGAGGGGGAAGGTCCAAAACAGAGAGAATGAGGTATATGTTACATTCAACATCTCTTGCAAGCTGTTGAATCTTGCATTCATGACATCATCCTGAACTCATTTCTGGTGGTCAGTGACAGTGGAGCTGTCTTATTTTGGAACAGCGGGGGTGTGACTGGCTGTTGTTGGACTAGAGCAGCATACAGAGAGGGTGTGAGAGACACGTCTGCCCCCCTCCTGTCCTCTCTATCTGCCTAGAGAGATAAGAGAGGGTTTCAGCGTCACCCCCACCGAGCCTGGAGGGGACCAGAATCGTCTTCACACACTGTCTGTCTGCTCCTCCATTCATTCTCATGTGTTACTCTACAGTACCTCCATCACTGATGAACAGAGGAGGAGTGTGTGTGTTTGGGTCTGGCACATACATCTTTGTGAGTATCAATTTAGAGTATCAACACTCACAAAATATGCCTATTGTGTATTAAATCACTTAGAAATCCCAACATCACAAAATGTCTCAGGATGTTAGAACATTTTTGCACCACCAAGCTCAGTGTCTGCTCCCTGCTATGCCCAGCAGGCTGGCACGAACAGAAGCAAACAGAACAAAATAAGAGTTTCTATTGGACAAATTCAGGTAGGTCCATTTTGTTCTATTTGCATCTGTTTAAAAAACGTTTTGTAACAGAATCTGCGGAATGAATACACCCAAGGTGTATTCATCTGCGGAATGAATACACCCTCTGGAGAGAGACAAGGACTGTGGGTGTTTTTGGTGTGTCAGGGGGTTGTGTATGTGTGCGTCTGTCAGAGGAGCGGGTACAAGGGATTATAATGCTTACTGTACTCTTCTCCATTACGCCCTGGGCACCTGCCACCGAGCAGCGCCTGCTGCTGCAAACAGCCCTCTGCTGCATGGATACAGCACACACCCGCACCACTCAAACCACCTCATCTGCTAAATACAGTGTGAATCTACAGAGAGATAGGGACGTAGAGAGAAATGTGAAATCACTGTGTAAAATATCATTTTTATTCCCCACGTTTCAACTTAAAATAAGTCCATCAACCTACTGTTCAATTATTTCAACATCAATAGTAAAAGTAAAGTTCTATATTCACGCTTGACTTTTGGAAAAATCCTACAAATTCCTATCACTTGTCATAACCAGTATGTGGAACATTTATCTGCATTGAACAGTCCATTTATCTGCATTGAACAGTTCATTTATCTGCATTGAACAGTCCATTTATCTGCATTGAACAGTCCATTTATCTGCATTGAACAGTCCATTTATCTGCATTGAACAGTCCATTTATCTGCATTGAACAGTCCATTTATCTGCATTGAACAGTCCATTTACCACGGACCTTGTGTCAAACTAGTCTCCTGACAACTCTCCCCTCAGTCTAAAGAGAGAGCACTTTGATTGTAGGGCACTCTGATCAGTCGCCACTTGTCGGCCAACTTCAAGGTCACGTCATTCTAGCTCTGCCACTGTTGTCGGGTGGGGAGACAGAGAAGGGACTCTGAGAGGGCCCAGGGGCCATTGATGAGGTCCCCTTAGTGGCCCTGTAGGTGGCTCAATCAGACATGACACAATAGCCTGACAGCTGGCGCCCAGGTGGGTCTGTTCTGGGTAGTGCTGGTCTGGGCAGGACTAGGCTGGTCTGGGCTGAACTGGTCTGGGCAGGGCTTGGCTGGTCGGGATAGGGCTGGTCTGGGCAGGACTGGGCTGGTCGGGGTAGGGCTGGAGATTGAGGGAGAGTTGGGAGAACAGGCTGACTGTTGATGAGTAATGCATGGATAACATCCACTGTCCTGCCAGGAGGCTGGTGCTGTGTGACTAATCCCACTCACTACCTACTGTAAATGAGACAGACTGCTCACTGCTCACTTATCATCTGTATATACTGTGAGCAAACATACATAAATACTGATACAAGGGCAAAAAAATATCAGAGTTGTTGGACAGACTAATCTATTTGTTATGGTTATCAAAAGTGCTCTCTCACAAGGAAACGATGTGTTTGATATATTTGATACCAATCCACCCATTCCGCTCCAGCCATTACCACAAGCATGTCCACCCCAATGAAGGTTCCACCAACCTCCTGTGACACACAACACTGTGAGGAGATAAAACAGATGCTCTGTGAGGCAGACAGACACTCCAGAAGTGATCTTCTTTCTTTCTGATTGCCAGATCACGGCCATGCAATGACACCTACTGAAACCTTGTCAGTCAAACAGTAGACACAGATTGTATTGTACGAATGATAATATACTCCGCCTTGGGGAAAAGGAGATCTGGCTGCTTGCAGTTTGACCTTGCATTGGTTTGAAGTCATGTCTACCCAACCAATCATTTATATAATGTGTGACTGTGTTTAGAGTTGAATGTTTTGGAGGAGGTATTTGGTTGATGCTTGACTCTTCCATTGAAGTGGTGATGTGTGAAAACATTTTGACAGGTTGAAAGAGGATAGGAATCTGTCTCAGCAGCTGAAATATAGAAACAGAGAGAGATAGAGAGACAGAGAGAGACGGGGGAGTGAACAACTGTAATGAGGGGGGAGAGAGGGCAAGAGAAAAGGTTGAAGGAAAATAATCAATTCGATCATTCAGGTAAATGTCAAAGCAGAAGTGGAAGTGGATAGACGCATTAAATTTCAGAGGCAGGATTTAACTACACACAACAGGTAATTCAGCACCATGGACAGGGACTGCTGCACAGTTTTCAATGGTTCCTGGCTGCAGGAGGAAGTGGGACTAGCGCATATATGGGCAAAGGATGGCAAGGAAACCATCTTGGGAATATCTTAACGGTCTAAAGTCTTCTCCTTTCTTGTCTGTTATGTCAGTCAAAGATGATGTACAGTATATCACAAAAGTGAGTACACCCCTCACATTTTTGTAAATATTTGAGTATTTAAAGTCGTGAGTGTACAGCTTGTATATCAGTGTACATTTGCTGTCCCCTCAAAATAACTCAACACACAGCCATTAATGTCTAAACCGCTGACAACAAAAGTGAGTACACCCCTAAGTGAAAATGTCCAAGTTGAGTCCAAAGTGTCAATATTTTGTGTGGCCACCATCATTTTCCAGCACTGCCTTAACCCTCTTGGGCATGGAGTTCACCAGAGCTTCACAGGTTGCCACTGGAGTCCTCTTCCATTCCTCCATGACGACATCACGGAGCTGGTGGATGTTAGAGACCTTGCACTCCTCCAGCTTCATTTTGAGGATGCCCCACAGATGCTCAATTGGATTTAGGTCTGGAGACATGCTTGGCCAGTCCATCACCTTTATCCTCAGCTTCTTTAGCAAGGCAGTGGTTGTCTTGGAGGTGTGTTTGGGGTCGTTATCATGTTGGAAGACTGCCCTGCGGCCCAGTCTCCGAAGGGAGGGGATCATGCTCTGCTTCAGTATGTCACAGTACATGTTGGCATTCATGGTTCCCTCAATGAACTGTAGCTCCCCAGTGCCGGCAGCACTCATGCAGCCCCAGACCATGACACTCCCACCATCATGCTTGACTGTAGGCAAGACACACTTGTCTTTGTAGTCCTCACCTGGTTGCCGCCACACACGCTTGACACCATCTGAACCAAATAAGTTTATCTTGGTCTCATCAGACCACAGGACATGGTTCCAGTAATCCATGTCCTTAGTCTGCTTGTCTTCAGTAAACTGTTTGCGGGCTTTCTTGTGCATCATCTTTAGAAGAGGCTTCCTTCTGGGACGACAGCCATGCAGACCAATTTGATGCAGTGTACGGCGTATGGTCTGAGCACTGACCGGCTGACCCCCCACTCCTTCAACCTCTGCAGCATTGCTGGCAGCACTCATACGTCTATTTCCCAAAGACAACCTCTGGATATGACGCTGAGCACATGCACTCAACTTCTTTGGTCGACCATGGCGAGGCCTGTTCTGGGTGGAACCTGTCCAGTTAAACCGCTGTATGGTCTTGGCCACTGTGCTGCAGCTCAGTTTCAGGGTCTTGGCAATCTTCTTATAGTCTAGACCATCTTTATGTAGAGCAACAATTCTTTTTTTCAGATCCTCAGAGAGTTCTTTGCCATGAAGTGCCATGTTGAACTTGCAGTGACCAGTCAGTATGAGGGTGTGTGAGAGCGATGATACCAAATTTAACACACCTGCTCCCCATTCACACCTGAGACCTTGTAACACGAACGAGTCACATGACACCAGGGAGGAAAAATGGCTAATTGGGCCCAATTTGGACATTTTCACTTCGGGGTGTAGTCACTTTTGTTGCCAGCGGTTTAGACATTCATGGCTGTGTGTTGAGTTATTTTGAGGGGACAGCAAATGTACACTGTTATACAAGCTGTACACTCGCGACTTTAAATTGTAGCAAAGTGTCATTTATTCAGTGTTGTCACATGAAAAGATATACTCAAATATTTACAAAAGATGTGAGGGGTGTACTCACTTTTGTGATATACTGTATATACTGACAAGATAGTGGACTGACTGGTCTAACAATGGGAATTAATGTCTGCAAAGGCTGAAGGCAGGCAGGTGGAGACGGATCAGGAAGAAACATTGTAGCCAACGGGAGGGCAGATACGCATGTGAACAACAGGCACAACTCCGATATAAAATGTTTTTAGGCAAAGTTGCAGGGAATACAACATGCATCCACTTATATTCAGGAAGTCAGGAAGTAAATTCAGCGAGTGACTTTTAATAACACAAGGCACCAAACAAGAAACACGAGTAGCGTACAGGCATGAAACTGTCACACCCTGATCTGTTTCACCAGTCCTTGTGATTGTCTCCACCCCCCTCCAGGTGTCGCCCATCTTCCTCATTATCCCCTGTGTATTTATACCTGTGTTCTCTGTTTGTCCGTTGCCAGTTCATCTTGTTTGTCAAGTCAACCAGCGTTTTTGTTCTCAGCTCCTGCTTTTCCAAGTCTCTCTTTTTTCTTGCCCTCCTGGTTTTGACCCTTGCCTGTTCTGACTCTGAGTCCGTCTGCCAACCTGTAACTTTGCCCCACCTCTGGATTGTTGACCTCTGCCTACCCTGACACTGAGCCTGCCTGCTGTCTGGTACTGTTGCCACAACTCTGGTTTACTGACCCCTGCCTGCCTTGACCTGTCTATTGCCTGCCCCTGTTGGAATATTAAACCATTGTCAATTCGACGTGTCTGCATCTGGGTCTTACCTTGATTTCTGATAGAAACAACAGAACAGAACCAATTACGCCTCAGGAAAGAATCAAAGAGAGTGACATATATAGGGAAGGTAATCAGGCAGGTGATTGAGTCCAGGTGAGTCTGATGAGGAGCTGATGCGCTTAACGATGGTGACAGGTGTGAGTAGCCTGAAGACCTCGAGCACCGGAGAAGGAGTATACATGACACTACCTCCTCCCTGAAGCGCTGCTCCAGCCTCAGGACGCCAACCATAGGGACGGTCCCGAGGACCAGGAACGGATCAGTTGCTTCTGTCTGAGGCGCTGGAGCCTGACGAGCCGGCCAAGGCGCCGGATCCTGACGAGCCGGCTAAGGCTCGGGAGCCTGACGAGCTAGCTGAGGCTTCCTCAGTACTCGGCAACGGACACCTGACAGGACAACCGGGTCTTGTAAACCTGAGAAACCGACTGAGGCATGGAAGCCTGACGAGCCAGCTGAGGCATCCCAGGTTGCTCCGGTAGTGGCACCCGGACCCAACGTCACCTACACTCACAAAAAAAAAAAACTCCCTGATGTTCCCGTTTGATGAGGCCTTATTCTTCAGGGAGTGACTTTTAATCATAAGTAACACAACAAACACAAGTAGCGAACAGACATGAAACAAAGGAACAGAAACAATAACGCCTCGGGAAAGAATCAAGGGGAGTGTAATCAGGCAGGTGATTGAGTCCATGTGTGTCTGATGAGGCGCTGATGCGCGTAACGATGGTGACAGGTGTGCATAAATAATGAGCAGTATACGTGACAAATATAAACACAACATGCAACAATTTCTAAGATTTTACTGAGTTACAGTTCATATAAGGAAATCAGTCAATTGAAATAAATTCATGATGTCCTAATCTATGGATTACACATCACTGGGCAGGGGTGCAGTCATGGATGGGCCCACTGGGGAGCCAGGCCCAGCCAATCAGAATTAGTTTTCACCACAAAAGGGCTTCCTTCATTACAAACAGAAATACTCCTCAGTCAACTGGAATACATTCATTAGGCCTGCCTGGGATAGATAATTTATTAACGTCTAATGACCTGTATGTTCAGTACCACATGTCTTTTTCAGCTTATTCCCAAACCTGACTTGACAACATGGAAGGATCTATTTGGCCAATACAAGAATATGGAGGAAACCATGCTGGTTTGCAGCACAATGGAATCCCAATATTTTCTTTTTTTTCCTGTGCTCTCCTCCCCTGAATCTCTCCCTCCTTTCTCTCCCTTTCTCCCACACACCCTTGTTAGTCCTAGGGTGGTGGGAGGACACTACAGAGTTCTAGAACCCACCCAACACCAATCGTCATGGCTTCTTCTTATCGTTTTTTATTGACGGCTAGTCCTGTTAAGTGGATGGGAGCCCCCTGAACATATTGAATAATTAATATAGATAGAGCTAGCAGGTCTTCCAATTACCTCTCCTTCCCAACAACACTGCATGAGTCACTTATGATTTATACGCCACCAGGGTATTTGGTTTGGCGAACTGAATATGATTAAGTCTCCTCGCAACTAATAACGCTTGAATGTGGTATCTGTTATTCAAACAGACAGCACATGTTCACTGGCCTTGTCGTCTTTTAGACACATGGCGTTGTGTCTATGGGTACACATAGAGATGATTTATCTAGGCTCAATCGTGTCTCAAACAACTCCAAAAAGGGACATAGAGACTGCAGAGGCTAGTGTATTTACAAATTGGATGTTTCTGCTCATTGTATGGATCTATGAGTGGGATCTGGTTACACCCTTGCATAAACTGCACACACACACGCATTCACACACACACACACACACACACACACACACACACACACACACACACACACACACACACACACACACACACACACACACACACACACACACGTATTTTCCCCAAACTGTCTACATATCTGTCTATTATTCCCAAACCCTCACGGTCACCCAGTCAGAACGGGTGTAGTGATGAGGATAGAGGTGCACTCTTGTCTGTCTGCCTGCATATCTGTCTGTCTGTCTGTCTGTCTGTCTGTCTGTCTGTCTGTCTGTCTGTCTGTCTGTCTGTCTGTCTGTCTGCCTGCCTGTCTGTCTGTCTGCCGGTCTATCTGTCTGCTTTTCTGTCTGCCTGTCTTTCTTTCTGTCTGTCTGTTTGTGGAAACACTGGTAATGAGAACCTTAACATTATGACGATATGGAATATTACATTCAGCTGAAGTGCCCATTTGACTCCATGAAAAGAAAGAGAACGGCACGTCTTTCCATGCAATCTAAGCATCTGCTACACGATCGTACATAACATCACGACTTCTGGGATCACGACCAAACAGACAAGGAAATTAGACAGCTGTCTTTTAAGTTACTATGAAAAGCACAGTAAAGTTTTACAACAGCAAAAGATCACAACAGCAAAACCAACTGGGAGCCTCTGGATGTGAATCTTTCAGGAGGGATGAAATATTAACAAGCTCTAGAGAGAGACAGAGAGAGCGAGAGAGAGAGACATTACATTAACAACACCACAAACGGGGCGTTTGTTATGGTATTGCATGCCACCACAACCTCCACACAATCACATTACACTGTACACAACAACACAGTACAATACAATCCACCCTCCAGCACCACATTACAACTGTACATACAACCCCTCCTTTCCAGCAAACAGTCAGCCCTCCTGAACCCCCTTACCTCCTGAAACATCTCCACACTGTTGATCATTTTATAAAACACAAATTCAACCCTAAGACACTCAGAGACACTCAGCCACGCTCAAGGACCTAAACGATATCTTAACAGCCATCGATAACAAACAATACTGTGCAGCCATCTGTATTCATTGACTTGGCCAAGGCTTTCAAGTCTGTCAATCACCACATCGGCAGACTCGATAGCCTTGGTTTCTCAAATGATTGCTTGGCCTGGTTCACCAACTACTTCTCCGATAGAGTTCAGTGTGTCAAATCTGAGGGCCTGTTGTCTGGGCCTCTGGCAGTCTCTATGGGGGTGCCACAGGGTTCAAGTCTTGGGCCGACTCTCTTCTATGTATACATCAATGATGTCGCTCTTGCTGCTGGTGAGTCTCTGATCCACCTCTACGCAGACGACACCATTCTGTATACTTCTGGCCCTTCTTTAGACACTGTGTTAACAACCCTCCAGACGAGCTTCAATGCCATACAACTCTCCTTCCGTGGCCTCCAACTGCTCTTAAATACAAGTAAAACTAAATGATTGCTTTTCAACTGATCGCTGCCTGCACCTGCCCACCCGTCCAGCATCACTACTCTGGACGGTTCTGACTTAGAATATGTGGACAACTACAAATACCTAGGTGTTTGGATCTCCAATCCAAAGTTAAATCTAGAATTGGCTTCCTATTTCGCAACAAAGCATCCTTCACTCATGCTGCCAAACATACCCTTGTAAAACTGACCATCCTACCAATCCTCGACTTTGGCGATGTCATTTACAAAATAGCCTCCAATACCCTACTCAACAAATTGGATGCAGTCTATCACAGTGCAATCCGTTTTATCACCAAAGCCCCATATACTACCCACCATTGCGACCTGTACGCTCTCGTTGGCTGGCCCTCGCTTCATACTCGTCGCCAAACCCACTGGCTCCATGTCATCTACAAGACCCTGCTAGGTAAAGTCCCCCCTTATCTCAGCTCGCTGGTCACCATAGCATCTCCCACCTGTAGCACACGCTCCAGCAGGTATATCTCTCTGGTCATCCCCAAAACCAATTCCTCTTTTGTCCACCTCTCCTTCCAGTTCTCTGCTGCCAATGACTGGAACGAACTACAAAAATCTCTGAAACTGGAAACACTTATCTCCCTCACTAGCTTTAAGCACCAGCTTAAAGCAGCGTACAGATTACTGAACCTGTACATAGCCCATCTATAATTTAGCCCAAAAAACGACCTCCCTACTGTATTTATTTATTTTGCTCCTTTGCACCCCATTATTTTATTTATACTTTGCACATTCTTCCACTGCAAATCTACCATTCCAGTGTTTTACTTGCTATATTGTATTTACTTCGCCACCATGGCCTTTTTTTGCCTTTACCTCCCTTATCTCACTTCGTTTGCTCACAATGTATATAGACTTATTTTTCTACTGTATAATTGACTATGTTTGTTTTACTCCATGTGTAACTCTGTGTTGTTGTATGCGTCAAACTGCTTGGCTTTATCTTGGCCAGGTCGCAATTGTAAATGAGAACTTGTTCTCAACTTGCCTACCTGGTTAAATAAAGGTGAAATAAAATAATTAAAGAATAATAACACTGGGTCCATTGACCCCAGGCTCGGAGAGTTAAAAGTCAGTACGTCCTCCAAACTCTCCTACCTGCTGTCACTTGTAGTGGTGGAAACGGTGGTGGCCCCTTCTTCCGAGGCTGCTCGAGCACCCTCCTCAATGGCTCCAGCAGCGCCTCCTGGACCTCCTCCATGCTTCTTTCCAGCAACCTAAGAGAGTGCCAACTCTTGGGAGGTTTTCCCGATAAGAAACAATTCTGCTAACTTGCGCTGTAGGTCCGCAAGCAGAACGCCCGAGGGATTGAGAACGGCCAATTTATGCCATAGGGAGGAAGCCACCAAGTTGTTGATGATCAGCAACCTCCCTCTGTACGACACTTGGGAGAGGAGCTACCTCCACTTCGTCAGCTTCGACAACACCGCTTGTGACACTCCTTCCCAGTTCTTCCTAACCTCCAAGTGTGATTGAGCATCCTGGTCCTTGGAAAATACCTTGTCCACACAGAGCAATGCCACAGGCCTCCAGTTCTTTAATGTCACTCAAGTCCCCTTTTTTGCACAGGAGAGTCGAAGCCGCTTAGCGGCAGCTCCCCCACCCCGACGCACTCACGCAACATGCAAAACAGGTCCTGTTCAATGATTCCCCTGAACTTTTTTGAAAAATCCTCAGGCAGACCGTCACGGGCCATCTCAGAGACGAAAGCTGAGAGTTTGTGAAAGGCCAGAAAATGTCCATTTCATTTCTCTGTGACAGAGTTTGGGAAGGTATGTGAGCAAAACCTGAGAACACACAGGATCAGAGAGTACTTCACTATACAAATCAGAGAAGAACTACACAGCCCGCTCCCCCACCCTATCTTGACCACCAGCTCATCCTCCACCTCACTTATGCTACACAGAAGCTTCCCCAGTACTTTCCTGGACTCTGAAGAGGAAAAAGCTATATCCTGCTGTCAGAAAACCCTAATCTGGGCTTTCCCTATGTCCCACCACTAACTGAGAGACTCAAAATCCCCTTTATGCTGTCCCCACCTCTTCCAAAAGCCTTAGAGGCTTAAGCAAAAAGTGGCATCTTGTAAGAGCTTTATATAGAATTTCTAATAGGATGCCTGCCGAGGCCCTGGTTAAACAGAGGACTGAGCCATGGCAATATGATGGTCTGAAACCCAACTGGGGTAATGGAGGCACTCAATAACCTATTGTTCTGATTCTTGAATGTATAGATACTATCCAAACTAGCTACGCTCACCCTACCCCCAACCACCTTCAGCCATGTATACTGCTTTGAGGTGGGATACTTACTTCTCCATGTTTCCACTAGATGGAACTGATCCCGAACATCACTCAACACCCCTACTGATGCCAAATGAAGCTCCTCACTATTCCTATCTTTAGTAAAGTCAATGGTGCAGTTCCAATCCCCCCCAACACAAGCACCTCATCCAGTGCTAAGTGTGTGAGCTCCTGCCTCAGACACCCAAACAGAAGCCCCCTCTCCCCCCCTGTACTAGGTGCATATATTTTTCCATGGTGAAATTCTGTACTTTAGTGGAAAAATCTATAAAAATGCAAAGTATAAAAAATACACGTTTTCTGACGACACAACGGTGGTAGGTCTGATCACCGAAGACAATGAGAAAGCCTACAGGGAGGTCAGAGACCTGACAGTGTGGTGCCAGGACAACACCCTCTCCCTCAATGTCAGCAAGACAAAGGAGCTGACATTGAGCTTCAAGTTCCTTGGTGTCCACATCGCTATGGACCTATCATGGTCCAAACACCCCAACACAGTCGGGAAGAGGTCAAAGCCTCTTCCCCTTTAGGAGACTGAAAAGTTATACAGCTGCCCATCACCACTTGGTATGGCAACTTCTCGGCATACAACTGCAAGGCGCTACAGAGGGTAAAGCGCACGGCCCAGTACATCACTGGGGCCAAGATCCCTGACATCCAGCCCTTAAAAATGTACTCCAGCCACCCAAGTCATAGTCTGTTCTCTCTGCTACCGCACGGCAAGCGGTACCGGAGCGCCAAGTCTGAGACCAAAAGGCTCCTGAACAGCTTCTACCACAAAGCCATAAGACTGCTGAACAGTTAATTAAATGGCAACCCGGACATTCTACTTTTCACCCCCTACTTACATGTACATACTGTAGTACTTCAATAAATCAATCACATAAACCTACATGTACACATTTACAGAAACCCGCAGGCTGCACACCACCACTTGGCCCAGCTCTACTCTCCTTTCCCTCGGTACCCCCTCCAGTAGCCTGCCCCGCAGCAGACATAACCCCAGCCTCTGTCCCCTACGTCCCAGCCCCCACTGCCGGCTGGTCGCGCTTGTCTGCACTAGCACTATTTCTCTCTCTCGGGGCCTTGTGTGGGCATGCAAACTTCTTGTGACGTAAGTCCCCAGACTCAAAACATTGCAAACTATCTGTGCAAGCAAACCCTGCGTACCACCCCTCCACATACTTAACCTTGAAGTGTCCATTTAGCTGCTGTTCTGCATAGTTAAGACATATAAACACTTGCCTATGAAAAGAGACAACTTGTTTACCGGATTCACCTTGGCACCCAGCCGAGGGTACACAAAAACCACTTGCAGACTTACCAAAATGAACCAAATCCTTGTGGATCTGGAAAAGAACCGCCATGGAAAATACAATTTGGAAAAAACAAAGAAAGAGATGGAGACAGAGAGAGAGAGAGATGGATAGAGAGAAAGATGGAGAGTGAGAAAGAGATGGAGAGCAAGAAAGAGATGGAGAGAGTGAGATGGTCAGAGAAAGAGAGAGAAAGAGGGAGAGAGAGAGATGAAAGAGATAGATGAAAGAGAGAGATATGGAGAGAGATGGGAAGAGAGAGAGAGAGAAAGAGGGAGAGAGAGAGGGAGAGGGAGAGAGATGAAAGAGAGAGATGAAAGAGAGAGAGAGAGAGAGAGAAAGATGGATAGAGAGAAAGATGGAGAGTGAGAAAGAGATGGAGAGCAAGAAAAAGATGGAGAGAGTGAGATGGTCAGAGAAAGAGAGAGAAAGAGGGAGAGAGAGAGGGAGAGATGAAAGAGAGAGATGAAAGAGAGAGATATGGAGAGAGATGGGAAGAGAGAGAGTGATGGAGATGGAGAGAGATGACAGGTAGTATGGTTAGTAAAGGGCAGTGGGGAAGGGAGAGCAATAGGGGCTAGTAAGAATGGAGGTGTGCATTGTTATTTTCTCCCAAACTTATTCCACATTATTTTGATCAGCACTTTTCAACCCAATTAGCAGATGAGAGAATAAAACCTGTAAGGCTGTTTCCACAGCACCTTGAGAGAGGATTACCTTCCTTTCCGTACCACGCAGAAAGTTTCACAACGCCACTGCATTTCAACAGCCACCACTTCCCCGATTTAACAAGTTCAACGTGACCTGAGGGCTAAAGGCACGCTAATAGTCTGCCAATAGCCAGGGGTCCTAGGAGAGGGAGAGACAATAAAAGGTTTGAATCAATACAGATCCCATTTATCGACCATCGGTTTGAGCTTGGGCTAAAATATCCTGGAGCTACCATACTAATGGGGGCTATGGGCCAATTGGATCTGGGAGAACCCCTGGGGGAACCAGGCTAGCTTAGCTTGACTGTTCCAATCACAGTGGAAATCCAAAGAAAGACCAAGGACTGCAGTGAGGTGAGGGGAGTGTATGGGCATATACAGGCTGGTTCCACACCAGCCAGGTACTACATGAAAGCAATATAACAATATAGCAATATATATAACCCCGTTTGCCTTTTAACAAGGGAACTTGAAATAGCAGAAAAAGAGGTGAGGTGTGGCGTTACATCTAACGGGTCCAGCATTGATGTGGGGAGCTCATCAGGTCTGGCTATCGAGCTGCAGGCCACGTGAAATAAACTGCATCCCACTGCTGGCTTGCATCTGAAGCTAAGCAAGGTCAATCATAGTTGGTCCCTGGATGGGAGACCAGATGCTGCTGGAAGTGGTGTTGGAGGGCCAGTGGGGACCACTCTTTCCTCTGGTCTAAGGAGATCCCAGGGTAGTGAAAGGGATATTGCCCTGCGTAGGGTTTTCTGTCTTTTGGATGGGATGTTAAACGGGTGTCCTGACTCTCTGTGGTCATAGAAAATCTCATGGTACTTCTTGTAGGGGTGTTAACCCTGGTGCCATGGCTAAATTCCCAACCTGGCCCCATTCCATCATGGCCACCTAATAATCCCCCTTATTCCTAATTGTCATATATCACTCCTCACCTCTCCCGTTTATGTGTGGTGAGTGTTTTGGGACATTGGTGGTGGATAAGGTGAGTTTCCCCCTACCATGTAAGTAAAGCACTTTGAGTACCTCAGTTGGTAGAAAAGCACTATATAAATCCAATTCCTTAATATTACTCTCACAGTGACAAGCCAAGGCACTCTTCTCAGTTTAAGAGGCCATTTTGGAACTGGCGTTACATTTCCCTTTTTGGCTTGTTGTACTGAGGGCTTGGCGTACTGTCATGTTTGGATAGTGTTTCTCTAGCTCTTGGTTTAATGTGTTTTGTTAAGTAAAGTATCTGTCTTTCTGGTTTGTTTAGCTATTGACTGCCATGCTACCCCAATATCCAATACCCAATATACAATATCAAACATTCTGTTTGTGAAATGTAATGGTGTGTGTCTCTGGTTATGCAAATCCTTACATAAACACTTTGATTAGTAGAAACCCATTAAATTAGACCTTATTTTCATCAGTAGACTTCAGTACATTAGTGGCCTGGAATGGACTGCATTTCCAGTAATAGTGTCAAGTGCAACAGCATTTTTCTCTAGGTAGATCAATTAGCTACAAAACATGGATTCCAGTGTTTTTCACCAGCTTTGTAGCTGCGTAGGGGGAAAATAACTATAAATAATTGATGTGATGTTCGCTGTGTCCTCGTCAATGTTTCAACTTGGTGTCTGTGTGTGTGTGTGTGTGTGTGTGTGTGTGTGTGTGTGTGTGTGTGTGTGTGTGTGTGTGTGTGTGTGTGTGTGTGTGTGTGTGTGTGTGTGTGTGTGTGTGTGTGTGTGTGTGTGTGTATGTGTGTGTGTGTGTATGTGTGTGTGTGTGTGCGCGCGCGCGCGAGTGCGTGTGTGCGACTATGTGCATGCATGTGAGTGTGTCTGTCTCTTTCACCGTTAACATTGTTGATGAGAATACATCACATTAGGCTTCTGTAACGGCTTGCCTGCGCATCTTCGCTTAAAAACATGTACGAAGGGCACGTTAATGGATGAATCATCCAACGCTTCCACTTTCAAAGAAGCCATTGTCTGTCCAACATTCACTAGCTAGCTGCAAAAAAAAATACATTCTGGAGAAAACTCCAGGAAGAAAGTCCTCGTTATATCTCTTTCCTGTAGTACTTTGAAGACCACGAGGCAATGGGCAGCCTGGATGTGTTGAACACCTGTTCATGTTATATAGCTCTCTTCAGGAGCCAACCCCTCTAAACCAACACTCTATATGAAGCCTGGTTTGAGTGGCTATTCATTGAGCACCATGGGTGTCTGAACTGAAGCGTGTCTGAATGCTCACAAAGAACAAACTGCACAGAATGCACCTCTATCTAAGAACCACTTGTCACAATGCATTTCATTTGGAGCAATGGACACAATTCATAAAAACATGGTGAAATGACATGGTTAACATGAGAATAATGCAGTTAGGGCCCTGAGTATTTTCTGACCATGTGACCAGTTCAGGAAATACTCTGGGCACTAGTTGTACAGTAGTACACTCTATAATGAGCTGCCATGGAGGGGGAGAGAAATTGGTTTACAGCTGTGTGCTTTAAGTGCTGCATTAATCTTTTAGGATGCTATTCCATCAATCAGTCTGTGAAGATCAAAATACCTCCCTCCCTCTCCCCCTTCCTCTGTTCACCCTTGCCACTAAATACCACATCATTTTGAGACGAATGAGCCTATATCAGCCGAGGAGTATCGCTGGTGTTCCATCAGGGTCCTATTATGTCTTTAGAGGATATAAGCAAACATCCCAAAAAACTTACAAGACTTACAAGAAGATGGTACTTTAGAGGAATAAAAGCTATTGTTTTCCAAACCAAATCTGTCAACTTATGTTATTCCGTCCATTCCCTTTGAAATTCACTAACATCCAATTATCTTGGGAAGATTTGAGAGTTAATTATATATAGGCTGCAAGAAGAGAGGCTTGTGGGACTGCTCTATGTTAACTAGCTCTATAGTCAGTTCAATGCCAAGACCAAGACTCTACAAGGCACAGATTTAGACACAACCCCGGTGTCAGGTTGCGGCTATTACAGTGGAACGCAGTACCTCATTCCAGCAAAGAACAGACTGACAAACAGGTGGACAGCAGGACTTTGATTTTTGCCATTCTTTCCACAGGGTAATTACTTTGGAGGTGTTGCGGGCAAATGGAAATGTCACAAATAGGCCAGGGGAGAAAAGTCACAGAACGTCATTCCCTTTCCCAACTAGGGCTGTTACGGTGACCATATTACTGCCACACTGGCAGTCACGAGTCATGACCACAGTCAAATTCCATGTAACTGTTGAGTCGCGGTAACTAGGCTTCTCCTAAACTGTTCTCTGATGCCGCTGCTGATCATTAGTAGCCTACCAAACTTGCTATGCCTCATATTAGCTAGGAATGGGCATTTGTTATGTGCGGTTACGTTTTTAATGGGTAGGCTACACTGTTTGTAAAGCGGATTAATGTGCTTCATTTTAACAATTGAGTAATAAATATAGCAGCACGAAAAAGCTGGGATTCTATTTTAAACAGTGGCCAGTCTTCATACCTGTTTTCACAATGACTGGTTTATAAAGAACACGTTTCACTAGGCTCTGTAGGCTATGGGCTCACCAACCCTGTTCCAGGGGTCTTGGGCCTATAGCGGTGTTTCCAAAACTCAGTCCTCAGGAACCCAAGGGGGTGCACGTTTTGTTTTTTTGCCCTAACCAGCTGACAAAATGTAATGACCACCACAGCCCTGTTCCCAACACCATCCCATCAGAGGCTTTGCATTGAATCAATGACCCCAGTCCCACCCTCTATCCCCCCCAGCTCTGCTCTGATGCCATTACACCGAGGTGTATCGGGAACCTGGCATGACGAATCCAGTGTATCCAGATAGTATTAACTAAACAGGATGGCTATTGAGCGCGGGTAGCAGTCATATTAAAGTCAGGGCCTATGTAATTAATCAGCGAGAGGCCGGTGGAGGCCGAGCTTATCTGTCTGCCTTTCACTGACCCAAATCCAGACGTGCCGAACCAAGCCAGGCCAAAACTAGACCAACAGAAGGCTACTGAATAGGACCATGGGGATTTATATCTCCTGTGAACAACCAATTACAGTTGTAGACTGTGTACTGAGTCAATACTGTAGCTGGAGACACCAGATTTACCGACATAGTTACAGTGAGCTTTGGAAGAGTTACATCATCATTACATGTATACAAGGCTGCAGGGATCTCAGATTTGGCATGCAACTAGTGTTAGCTATGTCTTGATTTCAGGGCTGTCCCCGACAAAAGAAAATATTGGTAATCCTAGAATTGCCTGTTCTTTTGACCAATCGATTGGTCCAAATGTTAAAACGTGTATTTTTCCCTACATAATAAAATCAAGCATATGTAAGCTACTGAGCTTGGCTGATGCTTTAAGCACACTGTGATTAAATAATTAAGACACACAAATGACTCAAGGGAGCCAGAGATCAAGATAGCCTAACCAGAAGGGGAAAAAAACCTGTTCCTGAACCTCTTCCTCCCGCTGCTGTTGGCCTTCGCAGATTCTGCTGTTACACTCCTGCTGTTAGGCAGGCTACACCAGGGGTCAGCAATCCTTTCCATTTAGAGATCCAATTATCTTACCATTTCTATTGATCTGCGTGCCAGTTATGATTTTTAATTTAATTTAAAATAAAGTGTTTGTATCTCAAAATCATTATCATGTGGTTAATCAAAATTCTAAAAGTAACTTCCATTGCCATTGCCAACTATGTAAAAATAGCCTACATAAAGCCAACAAATAAAAGCATTACAGCCGGCAGGTAGAAAATATCCTGATAAAAATAAACATGGCCTATCTGCAAGGAACTTGAAATATTGTATCAACTATTAACTTGGGTCCTGCCTAAAGCTAGCACTAGCAAACTTGCAACATTGTATAAAATATTCTGGAACCTCAGAGTTTCCACTGAAAGGAGCTCCAGACAGACACAGCTGTAGGCTATTTGCGCAAGGGATAAGAAGTAATCAGTTAGGCCTATTCTATGACATTTCCACCGGATCAGAGCATTATATTTTTTTCCCCTTTCATGCTGAATGGTTATCAAAAGAGAGCTGGAAAGATTTTTCATGCTGGTGTTGAGGAACTATTGTCACTCTCAATGGATGTAAAACAGACTTTGTTTACTTGCTGCTTGTGGTGAAGAAAAAAATACTTTGAGGAGTTCCACGGTGGTGAGTTAACACAATCATAAATACTATTAGATACCCAAACGGGCACATTTACAGCGCATTCGGAAAGTATTCAGACCCCTTGACTTTATCCACATTTTGTTACGTTACAGCTGTCATGACGCTGGCCCTGGGGGTAGGTTTATGACAGTCATAAAGGTTTATGACAGCCACGAATGTTTATGACAATCATCTCCCCCCTTTTTTCCTCTCTCTACCCTACTGATGTGACTGGGGCGGCAGCGTAGCCTAGTGGTTAGAGCGTTGGACTAGTAACCAGAAGGTTGCGAGTTCAAACCCCCAAGCAGACAAGGTACAAATCTGTCGTTCTGCCCCTGAACAGGCAGTTAACCCACTGTTCCCAGGCTGTCATTGAAAATAAGAATGTGTTCTTAACTGACTTGCCTAGTTAAATAAAGGTAAAATAAATAAAACTATTGAAAATCCCTTGGTTAACATAAAGATTCTGGGAACATCAGAAGGTGGGGGGGAAATGAACCATATTTTGGAAATCCGACCAGTTGAACATATGTGTTGTCAGTTCGGTTGTCATCTGAGACATTCTCATCAATGACAGGATGACATAAAAGGTACAGTGGAAAGTCTACACATTATAGTTATCAGATTCACATGGAATTGTTGTGCAATTTAAATGTTTCAATATAAAATGATTGGTGAAAAGATTAAATGTAATTTTAGCTTCCAAATGAGAGATTTGTGTTTTCATAAGGTTAGGGCTCAGCTCAATCAGTGGTCCGCCCTTGTGAAGAGACATGGGTTATAAAATTATGAAAACACACTCTTCTCCCTCCACTATATAAGCCCTTGATGAAAATGTAACCTCCTATTCCGAGGATGACGGTCCATACGTTAAAAAGGACTAACATGTCAACTACAGAACTAAGCCAACCTCAGCGTGAGCTTTGGTTGTGAATGGAATGAACTTTGAACTCTTATTCACTAAAGAAGTGAGACATCCTAGCAGTTGAGTTAGCAACAGCAGCTAAAAACGTGGGCTAGGAAAGGACAGACAGAGTATCCCATCTACCACCCAAAGACGACACTACAACGTTTCCCGTTCACCACCAGAGACACTCTTCAAAGGACAAAGGACTCTGTTGGGCAACACGGCCATCCATCTACCACCAACCTATTGAAGCGCAGCTCAGCGTAAATATTTATTGCATTTTCCTTTTCCAAATGGGTGGTAATTTAGAATGCATAGGATATTGTATTTACGATAGCACAGCTTCTCCCTTTGTTCTTCAGTATTCCCGCTCTTTCACTCAAACCCAACCCACTCTCCTTTGTGTAACCAGCTGTCATATCTGCTCTGTTCGCTAGGGACGTTTTCCTTTATGACATCATTTGTAATCAAGGTATAATTCATTCTGTGTAAATATAATTCTGTGTGATTAGTTAGGTATTTAGTAAATAAATAATTAAACCCAATTTTGGATTGCTGATTCAACTTGTTAGCCAGGGTTTGTGAAGATAACCAAGAATTTACAACTTTCAGATGAGACTGAAATAAGGTGATGATTAATATTGACTGCTATTGATGTGAAATATTAATAGGTCTTTAAGAGTTTATTCGGAAGATAACAGCTCTATAAATAATATTTTGTGGACTTTCTAGTTAATTACATTTATATGATTAGCTCAATCAGGTATTAATTACAGAGAAAGGATTTTATAGAATAGCATGTCATATCACTTAATCCGGCATAGCCAAAGACACGACACAGCCTTATTCTAAAATTAAAGAGTTATTTTTCCTCATCACTCGACACACAATACCCCAAAATGACAAAGCAAAAACAGCTTCCCCAATAGGTTCAGGTTTTGCGGCCGCAAAACACAGAGACAGGAACAATCACCCACAAACACACAGTGAAACCCAGGCTACCTAAATATGGTTCCCAATCAGAGACAATGACTAACACCTGCCTCTGATTGAGAACCATATCAGGCCAGACATAGAAATAGACAAACAAGACATCCAGCATAGAATGCCCACTCAGATCACACCCTGACCAACCAAAACATAGAAACATACAAAGCAAACTATGGTCAGGGTGTGACACATTTACATAAGTATTCAAACACTTTACTCAGTACTTCGTTGAAGCACCTTTGGCAGTGATTACAGCCTTGAGTCTTCTTCGGTATGATGCTCCAGTAAAACATTGGCACACCTGTATTTGGAGAGTTTCTCACATTCTTCTCTGCAGATCCTCTCAAGCTCTGTCAGGTTGGATGGGGAGCGTCGCTGCACAGCAATTTTCAGGTCTCTCAAGAGATGTTCGATCAGGTTCAAGTCCAGGCTCTGGCTGGGCCACTCAAGGACATTCAGAGACTTGTCCCAAAGCCACTCCTGTGTTATTTTGGCTGTGTGCTTAGGGTAGTTGTCCTGTTGGAAGGTGAACCTTCGCCCCAATCTGAGGTCCTCAGCGCTCTGGAGCAGGTTTTCAACAAGGATCTCTCTGTACTTTTCATCTTTCCCTTGATCCTGACTAGTCTCCCAGTCCCTGCCGCTGAAAAACATAGCATGATGCTGCCACCACCATGCCTCACCGTAGGGATGGTGCCAGGTTTCCTCCAGACGTTACGCTTGGCATTCAGGCCAAAGAGTTCAATCATGTTTTCATCAGACCAGAGAATCTTGTTTCTCATGGTCTGAGAGTCCTTTAGGTGCCTTTTGGCAAACTCCAAGTGGGCTGTTGTGCCTTTTACTGAGGAGTGGCTTCCGTCTGGCCACGCTACCATAAAGGCCTGATTAGTGGAGTGCTGCAGAGATGGTTGTCCTTCTGAAAGGTTCTCCCATCTCCACAGAGGAGCTCTGGAGCTCTGTCAGAGTGACCATCAGGCTTTTAGTCACCTCCCTGACCAAGGCACTTCACCCCCGATTGCTCAGTTTGGCCGGGCAGCCAGCTCTAGGAAGAGTCTTGGTGGTTCAAACTTCTTGCATTTAAGAAGGATTGAGGCCACTGTGTTCTTGGGGACCTTCAATGTTGCAGAAATGTTTTGGTATCCTTCCCCAGATCTGTGCCTCAACACAACCATGCCTCGGAGCTCTACGGACAATTCCTTCCTGGAGTCATTTTTAGGGCCTTCCTCTGACACTGCCTGGTATAGAGGTCCTGGATGGCAGGACGCTTGGCCCCAGTGATGAACTGGGCCATTCACACTACCCTCTTTAGTGCCTTGCAGTCAGAGGCCGAGCAGTTGCCATACCAGGCTGTGATGCAACCACCTTGATGGTGCAGCTGTAGAACCTTTTGAGGATCTGAGGACCCATGCCAAATCTCTTCAGTCTCTTGAGGGGGAAGAGGTTTTGTTGTGCCCTCTCCACGACTGTCTTGGTGTGCTTGGACCATGTTAGTTTGTTGGTGATGTGGACACCCGAGGAACTTGAAGCTCTCAATCTGCTCCACTGCAGCCCCGTCAATGTGAATGGGTGTGTGCTCTGTCCTCTTTTTCATGTAGTCCACAATCATCTCCATTGCCTTGAAAACATTGAGGGAGAGGTTGTTGTCCTGCCACCACATGGCCAGGTCTCTGACCTCCTCCCTATAGGCTGTCTCATCGTTGTCGGTGATCAGGCCTACCACTGTTAATAATGGTGTTGGAGTCAAGGATGGAGTCGAGGATCAGCATGGAGGATTTGTTGTTTACCTTCCCTTACCACCTGGGGGCGGCCAGTCAGGAAGTCCAGGATCCAGTTACAGAGGGAGGTGTTTAGTCCCAGGGTCCCTAGCTTATTGATGAGCTTTGAGGGCACTATGGTGTTGAACACTGAGCTGTCGTCAATGAATAGCATTCTCACATAGGTGTTCCTTTGTCCATGTGGGAAAGGGCAGTGTGGAGTGCAATAGAGATTGCATCATCTGTGGATCTGTTGGGGCGGTATGCAAATTGGAGTGGGTCTAGGGTTTCTGGTATAATGGTGTTGATGTGAGCCATGACCAGCCTTTCAAAGCACTTCATGGCTACAGACAGTAGTCATTTAGGCAGGTTATCTTAGTGTTCTTGGGCGCAGGGACTATGGTGGTTTGCTTAAAACATGTTGGTATTACAGACGCAGACAGGGAGAGGTTGAAAATGTCAGTGAAGACACTTGCCAGTTGGTCAGCGCATGCTCGCAGTAGACGTCCTGGTAATCCGTCTGGCCCTGTGGCCTTGTGAATGTTGACCTGTTTAAAAGTCTTACACACATCGGCTGCGGAGAGCGTGATCCCACCGTCTTCCCGAACTACTGGTGCTCTCATGCAGGTTTCAGTGTTATTTGCCTCGAAGCGAGCATAGAAGTAGTTTAGCTCGTCTGGTAGGCTCGTGTCACTGGGCAGCTCTCGGCTGTGCTTCCCTTTGTGGTCTGTAATGGTTTGCAAGCCCTGCCACATCCGACGAGTGTCAGAGCCGGTGTAGTACGATTCGATCTTAGTGCTGTATTGATGCTTTGCCTGATTGATGGTTCGTCGGGGGCATAGCAGGATTTCTTATAAGCTTCTGGGTTAGAGTCCTGCTCCTTGTAAGCGACAGCTCTACCCTCTAATTCAGAGCAGATGTTGCTTGTAATCCATGGCTTCTGGTTGGGGTATGTACGTACGGTCACTGTGGGTACGACGTCATCAATGCACTTTTTGATGAAGCCAATGACTGATGTGGTGTACTCCTCAATGCCTGATTGAATTTTTACTTATAAGCAGGAATCAGATGGACAGAATTATGGTCAGATTTGCCAAATGGCGGGCGAGGGAGAGCTTTGTATGTGTCTCTGTGTGTGGAGTAAAGGTGGTCCAGAGTTTTTTTCCCCTCTGGTTGCACATTTAACATGCTGATAGAAATTTGGTAAAACTGATTTAAGTTTCCCTGCATTAAAGTCCCTGGCCACTAGGAGCGCTGCCTCTGGATGAGCATTTTCCTGTTTGCTTATGGTGGAATACAGCTCATTCAATGCTGTCTTAGTGCCAGCCTCAGTCTGTGGTGGTATGTAAAACAGCTACGAAAAATACAGATGAAAACTCTCTAGGTAGATACTGTAGGCAACAGCTTATCATGAGATACTCTACCTCAGGCGAGCAATAGCTCGAGACTTCCTTAGATATCGTGCACCAGCTGTTATTTACAAAAATACATAGTCCGCCACCCCTTCTCTTACCAGACGCCACTGTTCTAACCTGCCGGTACAGCCAGCGGTATGTTGATAGTGTCCTCGTTCAGCCACGACTCCGTGAAGCATAAGATATTACAGTTTTGAATGTCCCATTGGTAGTTTAATCTTCCGCATAGGTCATAGATTTATTCTCCAAAGATTGCACATTTTCTAGCAGAATGGAAGGAAGTGGGGGTTTATTCAATCGCCTACAAATTCTCAGAAGGCAGCCCGCCCTCTGGCCCCTTTTTCTCCGCCTTCTCTTCATGAAAATCACGGGGATCTGGGCCTTTTTCCCGAGAAAGCAGTATATCATTCGCGTTGGGTTCATCAGACTTGTTAAAGGAAAAAAAACATTCTGCCAGTCCATGGTGAGTATTCGCAGTCCTGAAGTTATTTTCGGTCATAAGAGACTATAGCGGAAACATTATGTACAAAATAAGTTACATTTAAAAAAAAGTTACAAACAACACAAATAAACAAACAAAAAACACAATCGGTTGGGGACACGTAAACGTCAGCCTTCGTTTCCGGCGCCATTGCTACCGATCAGAGGGCCATTATCAGCAACCATCACTCCTGTGTCCCAATGGCACGTTGTGTTAGCCAATCCAAGTAAATAATTTGAAAAGGTTATTTAATCATTAGAAAACCATTTTTCAATTATGTTAGCACAGCTGAAAACTGTTGTTCTGATTAAAGAAGCAACTGGCCTTCTTTAGACTAGTTGAGTATCTGCAGCATTAGCATTTGTGGGTTTGATGACAAAATGGCCAGAAACAAAGAACTTTCTTCTGAAACTCATCAGTCTATTATTGTTCGGCGAAATGAAGGCTATTCCATGCGAGAAATCACCAAGAAACTGAAGATCTCGTACAACACTGTGTACTACTCCCTTCACAGAAGAGTGCAAACTGGCCCTAACCAGGATAGAAAGAGGAGTGGGAGGCCCCGGTGCACAACTGAGCAAGAGGACAAGTACATTAGAGTGTCTAGTTTGAGAAACAGAGGTCACAAGTTCTCAACTGGCAGCTTCATTAAATAGTACCCACAAAACACCAGTCTCAACGTCAACAACACATCTCAGACTGGCCAATAAAAAGAAAAGATTAATATGGGCAAAAGAACACAGACATTGAACAGAAGAAGATTGGAAAAAAGTTTTATGGACAGACAAATCTAAGTTTGAGGTGTTGAAATCACAAAGAAGAACATTCGTGAGATGCAAAAAAAATGAAAAGATACTGGAGGAGTGCTTGACACCATTGACACTGTCAAGCATGGTGGAGACAATGTGATGGTCTGGGGGTGTTTTGGTGGTGGTAAAGTGGGAGATTTGTACAGGGTAAAAGGGACCTTGAAGAAGGAAGGCTATCACTCTATTTTGCAACGCCATGCCATACACGGTGGATGCACTTAATTGGAGCCAATTTCCTTCTACAACAGGACAATGACCCAAAGCACAGCTCCAAACTATGCAAGAACTATTTAGGGAAGAAGCAGTCAGCTAGTATTCTGTCTGTAATGGAGTGGGCAGCACAGTCACCGGATCTCAACCCTATTGAGCCGTTGTGGGAGTAGTTTGACCGTATGGTACGTGAAATCTCTTCAGATTACCTCAACAAATTGACAACTAGAATGCCAAAGGTCTGCAAGGCTGTAATTGATGCAAATGGAGGATTATTTGACAAAAGCTAAGTTTGAAGGACACAATTATTATTTCAATTAAAAATCATAATTTATAACCTTGTCAACATCTTGACTATATTTCCTACTTATTTTGCAACTCATTTCATTATGTTTTCATAGAAAACAAGGACATTTCTAAATGACCCCAAACTTTTGAATGGTAGTGTATGTAAATAAGGTATTTCTGTGTTTTATTTGTATTAAATTTGCAAACATTTCAAAAAACTTGTTTTTGCCTTTTCATTATGGGGTATTGTGTGTAGATTGATAATTTAAACAACTTTAGAATAAGGCTGTAATGTAACAAAATGTGGAAAAGGGGAAGGGGTCTGAATACTTCCGAATGCACTGTATCAACCTACATTTGCACACAGGCCAGGTAGCCTAGACCTACATCTATGTATAATCAGGTGTGTCCTTACTGAACATTGACAGGAGCGCTACAAAATAATGACAATTAAAAAGTTGACAATTCCTAAATGGAATGAAATAAAACAAAACGTGTTCCTCACAAGCTCCCCCACAAGCTCCCCCACCCTCCACTTGGCAAATCTGACCATAATTCTATCCACCTGATTCCTGCTTTCAAGCAAAAATTAGCAAAAAGCCGGAATTACCAGTGACTCGCTCAATACGGAAGTGATCAGTGTTTTGCTAGCACAGACTGGAATTGTTCAGGGATTCATCCAATGGCATAGAGGAGTACACCACCTCAGTCATCGGTTCATCAATAAGTACATCGACAACATCATCCCCACAGTGACTGTACGTACATATCCCAACCAAAAGCCATGAATTACAGGCATCATTCGCATCGAGAATAAGGAGCAGGAGACTAATCCGGGCGCTTATAAGAAATCCCGCTATGCCCTCATACGAACAATCAAACAAGTAAAGCGTCAATACAGGATTAAGATTGAATCCTTCTACACCGGCTCTGATGCTCGTTGGATGTGGCAGGGTTTGAAAACTATTATGGGCCACAAATGGAAACCCAGACAGGAGCTGCCCAGTGACACGAGCCTAACAGACGAGCTAAATGCCTTTTATGCTTGCTTCGAGGCAAGCTAAACTGAAGCATGCACGAGACCATGAGCTGTTCCGGATGACTGTGTGATAAGGCTCTCGGTAGCCGACGTGAACAAAACCTTTAAACAGGTCAACATTCACAAAGCCCCTGGGCCAGACGTATTACCAGGACGTGTACTAAAAGCACGCTCGGACCAACTGTCAAGTGACTTCACTGACATTTTCAACCTCAAGCAGACCACCATAGTCCCTGTGCCCAAGGAAGCAAAGGTAACCTGCCTAAATGATTACCGCCCTATGGCACTCACGTCGGTAGCCATGAAGTGTTTTGAAAGGCTGGTTATGGCTCACATCAACAGTATCCTCACGGACACCCTAGATCCATTCCAATTCGCATACCGCCCCAACAGATCCACAGATGCCAAAATCTCAATCGCACTCCACACTGCCCTTTCTCACCTGGACTAAAGGAACACGTATGTGAGAATGCTGTTCATTGGCTACAGCTCTGGGGCCCCTCAGGAGTGTGTACTTAGTCCCCTCCTTTACTATGACTGTGTGGCCAAACACGACTCCAACACCATCATTAAGTTTGCATACGACACAACAGTGGTAGGCCTGATCACCGACAACGATGAGACGGCCTATAGGGACGAGGTCAGAGAACTGGCCATGTGTGGTGCTAGGACAACAACCTCTCCCTCAATGTGAGCAAGACAAAGGAGCTGATCGTGGACTACAGGAAAAGCGGGCCGAATATGCCCCCATTAACATCGACAGGGCTGTAGTCGAGCGGGTCGAGAGTTTCAAATTCCTTGGTGTCCACATCACCAAACAACTATTAGGGTCCAAACACACCAAGACAGTCGTGAAGAGGGCACGACAAAACCTTTTCCCCCTCGGGCGACTGAAAAGATTTGTCATGGGTCCCCAGATCCTCAAAAGGTTCTACAACTGCACCATCGAGAGCATCTTGACTGGTTGCATCACCGCCTGGTATGGCAACTGCTCGGCATCTGATCGTAAGGCACTACAGAGGGTAGTGTGAATGGCCCAGTAGATCACTGGGACCAAGCTTCCTTCCATCCAGGGCCTATATAATAGGCGGTGTCAAAGGAAAGCCCATAACATTGTCAGAGACTGCAGTCACCCAAGTTATAGACTGTTTTCTCTGCTCCCGCACGGCAAGTGGTACCAGAGCGCCCAGTCTAGGACCAAAAGGCTCCTCAACAGGTTCTACCCCCAAGCCATAAGACTGCTGAACAATTAACAAAATCGCCACCAGACTATTTACATTGACCCCCACCCCCTTTGGTACACTGCTGCTACTTACTGTTTAGTATCTAGGTATTGTCACTTCACCCCTACCTACATGTACAAATTACCTCAACTAACCTGTACCCCCGCACACTGACTCGGTACCGGTGCCCCCTGTATATAGCCTTGATATTGTTATTCTTATTGTGTTACTTTTTATTATTCTTTTTTACTTAGTTTACTTGGTAAATATTTTTTAAACTCTTATTGAACTGCACTGTTGGTTAAGGGCTTGTAAGTAAGCATTTCATGGTAAGGTCTCCACTTGTTGTATTTGACGCATGTGACAAATACAGTTTGATTTGATTTGATTGTTTAGTCCGCAAACAACGTATCCGCTCTGACAATGAGAGTGGTAAAAGACTGTAATAATAATATATTGATGCATTGACATAAATTATCATAACCAAATAAACATTGTAGATGAGACATTTTGGGAATTAACGGGAAATGTACTGCTGGGGATACTGGTGTGCCATCCCCGCGGCCTCCGCAATGGAATAGCCCACTCAGTAAGGTGTGAGTCAGACAGGTCTCTCATGTACCATAAAAATACATACATTTTAGACTGCTTGACAACAACAAAAAATTGGTTTACCAACAGCCTATTGACCAAACAATCGGCCAGTTGACTAAATGAGGTCAACCCTACTTGATTTAAGGTTTTGTTCTGTCCATAAACACACGTGTATTGAGTACTTTCGTTTAAAAAAATGGAAAACTCACCAAGGCGACCTTTAATCGTACCCTATGTTTAGTTTCAATCGACAGTTGGCAGCAAGGCTTTTTCTGGCCCTGCTCCCAACATGCTGGCAGAAAAACAAAACTGTATAGAAATGAGCTGTTCTGGAGTTGACTTATTCATTGGTCGTTCCGTGACATCGTCGCTCGACCCCCGGCTGACCTTTTGGTTAATTTACAACAACAGTGTCCATTATCGTCAATTGAACTACCGGCTGCTGGCTCGGTCCCAGAGACACTGGTCCCATCCGTTCAGTCAATAATGAATCAATGCAGGAAATTTGAGTGGTAATTGAAAACATTCAACGGTTTACATTAGCAGATAGGCCAGAGGATGGAAAAGGAGAGGTCGAGGAGAGAAGAGAGCAAGGGAAGAGACCATGAGAAACTGGAGGGAGTGTGAAAGAGCTCTACCTCCTATTGAGCTCATCAGTGTTCTTTCTGTAAAAGTAAGAAAGAGAGCGAAGGGAGAAAAGAGAAAAAGGAAATGAAGGGGTGCACCTCCCACTGAGATCTGGCTTTCAGTGTGTGATTGTGTGTGTGTGTGTGTGTGTGTCATAGGGGTGAGAAATAGGCAGACAGGGAGAATGTGTGTGAGAAAGGGAGGTAGAGATAGAGGCAGAGTGAACAAATGAATCTGACATAAATAACAGTCAATTAAATAATTAAATACTCTTAATGGCCCCGATCATGGCGCCTCCTAATTATAACTGCCGCATGCATTAACAGATGTTGGCCCTCCGAGCCAAAAGACAACGACACGATTAATGTCCGGGCCCGCCCCTCGTATCTGCAACACCATATCCGTGGGAGACAGAAGTCAAGGAAACAGTGTCTCACACTGGCACTGTATTAGTACTAGGACTGTTACAGTGACCGTATTACCACCACACCGGCAGGAACGAGTTATGACCGCAGCCAAATTCCACGTGACCGTCACGGTAACTAGGCTTCTTCAAAACTGTGCTCTGATTCCACTCATGGTCATTAGTAGCCTACCATACTTGCTAATGGCCTGGTACTCAGGGCTCTATTGTCCCTTTAATCACTCTGACATCAATGCAAATGCTATCAAAAATCAAACACTGGCACTCAGAGTTTGAGCGAAATAGGATCAGCTGTTGCTCAGCGAAAGCCAGCTCCTTATAGCTGGTTTGATTTGATTTGATTTTATTAGGATCTCTTTTAGTCCCCATTTGGACTAATCTTCCAAGAGTCCTTAACATTAAAATACAATTTATAATACAACACACTGGTTGATGCATTGAATGAAATAAGTTTTCCTACAGTGGTTCGTCCTATAAAAGTTACAGCATACAGCAGCACAGCTTGCATGGTGCCACAGAATTCTATAGCACGTTATTTAAGTGTCAGCCATCGTAACCATTAAAGCTAGTTAGTGCTAGTTTGACCACCAGAGGGCATCTTTGAGAAGCATTTGATAGCCTTCAATAGTGGCTGTACTAGAGAATTTAAAATCATTTTTCGTAAGAACATAGTATATGGGACTGATTTTAAGAAATGTTGCTTAATTAATTTGCTTAATATTATGGTGTTTCTATTCCAAGAAAAACGAAAAACCCTCAGGGTTTCCGTTAGGATGGAACGGAAAATTTGGTGCTGTACAACGTGACGGTCGGGACTAGGCTACAGTACTAAGAGCATAACATTTCCCTAATTGTATAATTGTAGTCTAACCAATACCCAAATGGAGATTCAGTGAAAATAAAAATCTCATTGATCTAACAAGACCAGTCCCCATGCTTATCTCAGAGCAGAGTGAAATGATGCTAAAATAGTTCACCACAGCGGGTAAGCTATTGCTTCAAATCCTGTTGCTACTAAATTCAATATGCTCTTTAAATAAATAAGACCTACACCACATTACTCAACACTAGTGAGACTCATGTTGCCTACGGTAGGCCAAAAGTATATCGTGAACACCAATAATTACATATGGGTCTCCCGGTGGCAGCCAGCACTGGTATCGAACCCGCATCTGTAGCAACGCATTTTGCACGGCAAAGCAGTGTCTTAGACTGCTGCGCCAATCGGGAGGCAAAAGGAATTTGTTCTGCTAATAGCCCATCATGGACTGTTATAAATCTGTACATGTTGTCCAGGTCAGGATAACCAAAAAATGTCTTTATTAAAGACAATCAGAAAGAATGTTGGTACTTATTTATTTTGATCCAAAGCCATGAATGAGTGAGTCACTCAGCTTTATGTAGGTGCCAGCCTATATGACCATGCCATCAACTTGATAATATATAACCATATTTTGGAGATTATTTTGTTTAAAAAAAAACGAAAGTGAGTGATAGTAATCTGAATAAAGACCTAAATAATATTTGTAAATGCCAAAACGTTTATTTATGTTTTTAGAGGGAGAGAAATGCTGGGCCAATTGTGTGCCGCTCTATGGGACTCGCAATCACGGTCGGATGTGATACATAATAAGAATAATGTTTTTTGTTGTATTATTTGTTTAGTCTATTCTGGTGGATTAAACTGAAATTGCAACCAATCACGGCCGGTTGTGATACAGCCAACCTAACTAAGAAATACATTTGATGATAGAATTCTCCCCCTACCCTCCTTCTAGGCAGGTCTATTGTCCAGCTACCAACTAATAGCCATATTGGAGCTGTATAACGTGACCGTGTGTGTTTAAAAGAGTATTATCCAGTAAGCAAGAATTTGTGGCTTGATGAAAATGATTTCAATTTCGTCTGTTCGTTTTGGTCAAAATGTCTTTTTTTTTTTTTGATAAACAGTTCGTTCTTGAATGGTAACTGTGTTAAGGGTGGAGTTCGAGGCGGGGTGAAGAGTACTGGAAAGGTGTGACTTTCAGCTTACAATAGACCATAAGTTTACAGCAGATAGCCGATTGTCCTCACTTTGATTATGCTGCTAATCGGGCTTTGAAAACCCGTTTTCAAAATGCCACCAGCTGTCTATCACTACTGTAAATATAAACACGTCATCTTGTTCACATCTTGTTTACATTCTTTATTGTAACCACAATGTCACAAATCATTTGTATCCGCCTTTCCAATGACTTTTAGAGTTTGGGATTTACAAATGTGTGATTTTCATGTGATTTTTCATTAAATCCAGTTTTGATTTAAGTATAACTTTTGACTGACACCTTTAGTGAGAGGTCTAATGCTTTAATATTTAATCATATCTGCCCTACAAATTCAAATCTGAGGGGAATTTTTCATTAGTAGTTACATTGTTTTAGTTTGAACGTGCAGACTGGCACTAAGAACAGCAGAAACGTTTCCCTAGTCAGCACAATTATTAGTGCAATGCTCCTTAAAGTGTTGCTCTGTGCTACCCAGTGGAGCAGGGCATGCAGGGGTACCCCCCCCCCCTCCTCCTCCCTTCCCCATGGGCTAGGTCCGTCTTCTGTACATGGCTCTGCGGCCATCCTGTGCTCCCTGCCCTCGTGCCTTGAACCTTGCGCACCCACCACTATTTCAGTCGATACAGCTGGAGAACTGCAAGGCAATCCCATTGTGCGCCACTCGGGAACCATGACCAATATGACCAAAATATATTGTCCTGCAAATAACAGGGTTAATAATACATCTTTGAGAATATGCAAGAGGCTTTTATATCATTCTAAATTAATAATGATAATTATTGCTTTGTTTAAAAAATAATAATATTTTGGAGATTATTTTGTTTTCAAATAACGTAAAATGAACGAGAAACAGGCCATTCTTGAACATGAGTGAGACATTGTTACTAATTTGTAAATAAAGCCAGTTTGTTATTTAGAAAGATTTTTTCCTGTTTTCAGAAGGAGAGAAACCAAAAACCTATAGTCATCTCATGGGTCTCCCAGTTGAGGCCAGCACGGGTATTGAACCAGCATCTGTAGCAACACAGCTTAACCTGCGATGCAGTGTCTTTGACCACTGTGCCACTCAGGCGCTGTACAACATGACTGTTCGGGAGTAGGTCACAGTACTACAGTAATCCTAACATTTCCACTCCCTAATTGTGGTCTAAGTTTCTCTTAGAATAAAAACCTTAGTGTAACAACAGTTTTATTAAGTAATACTGAAGTCATGCACAATTATCCGTTTCTATTTAGGTTTATGTTGCCCATTCATTGTCAGCTAGAGAACAGTAGCGCCTTGGGACCCAAAAGCATAATCAGTGCTATAACTCCGCCTTGCGCTAGTCTGGAGCAATGAAGACGTGAGGCAGGGTACCCTTGTAACATATGTCGTCTGGAGATAGAGAGGAGGACCAAGGTGCAGCGTGGTAAATGTTCATGTCTTTTTTAATAAACAAACTCAACACTGGAACAAAACAATAAACGTTGTGAACAAAACGAAACAGTACCGTGTGGCCCAAACACTCACACGGAAACAAACACCCACAAACCAAAAGTGAAACCCAGGCTACCTAAGTATGATTCTCAATCAGGGACAACAATTGACAGCTGCCTCTGACTGAGAACCATACTAGGCCGAACTCAAAAACCAACATAGAAAAACAAACATAGACTGCCCACCCCAACTCACACCCTGTCCATACTAAAACAAAGACAAAAACAAAGGAACTAAGGTCAGAACGTGACAACCCTACTAAACCACAAATAACCTCTAAGTACTGCAGCATAATCACAAAACTTTTAGTGGAGCAACCACTGTATAAGTCCATGTGGCATAACATTTCTATAGGCTATGCTAAGCAATTGCATGAGAAAACTGAGTTTTGATGTCCTCTATTAAAAAGAGGAGGATCCCATCAGCTTTCTGTAATCTAGGCCTATTATATTTATTTCTCAACGTTCCTTAATATTAAGCACATTGCTTCGATTTTCAACCGGAATAGCATACCTGGCTGGAATGAATATGAACCATGGGAAAAGTGTCTTCCATTTGGATGATATCTCTTTTTTTAGCCTGTCCCTGTTCTGACAGGTGTATGATAATGGCCCATTCTAAATCAAAACTAATCTCACACATATATTATTTAGTATATAGACAAGATTGAGAGTCGTCTGATGGGTGACAATATTATCACTTGTGAATGATGCCCAGCATGTGTGTAATGACTCTCATCTTCATCTGATGATGAATAGGAATCATCGGACCAACACGCAGCGTGGTAAGTGTTCATTGTACATTTAATAAATAAACTGAACACTGAATGACAAAAAACAACAAAGAGCGTGAACGACACGAAACAGTCCTGTAAGGTGAAAAAACACAAAACAGGAAACAACTACCCCAAAACACAGGTGGGAACAGGCTACCTCTGATTGGGAACCATACCAGGCTAAACACATAGAAATACAACACACAGAACAAAACATAGAATAAAAAAACATAGAATGCCCACCCAACTCACGCCCTGACCAAACCAAAATAGAGACATAAAAAAGGAACTAAGGTCATGACGTGACAATGTGCAGTGGAAGGCAAGAAACAGCGCATGCATTTTTTCCCCTCAACTTTTTCAAATCATAGTCACATGCATCATGGAGCCTTTGATAAGGTTTGTATCACAAGTGGCCAAATAACTCCAAACGTAGCCTATAGGCCCAAGACCCCTGGAACGAAGTTGGAGAGCCCATAGCCTACAGAACCTAGTGAAATGTTTTCTTATATGTCACGTTCTGACCTTTATTTCCTTTGTTTTGTATTTATTTAGTATGGTCAGAGCGTGAGTTGGGTGGGCAGTCTATGTTTGTTTTTCTATAATTTGGGTATTTCTATGTTCGGCCTAGTATGGTTCTCAATCAGAGGCAGGTGTCATTAGTTGTCTCTGATTGAGAATCATACTTAGGTAGCCTGGGTTTCACTGTGTGTTTGTGGGTGATTGTTCCTGTCTCTGTGTTTTGCACCAGATAGGGCTGTTTAGGGTTTCACACGTTTCTTGTTTTTGTAATCAGTTGTTCATGTGCACGTTTACATATTAAAAGAACCATGGACACTTACCACGCCGCATATTGGTCCTCTGATCCTTTTCGCCTCTCCTCTTCGGAAGAAGAGGAGGAAATCCCTGACACTGTATGCTTAGATGTGCAAGATGTATGCTTAGACTTGACATTATAAACCTAGTCATTGTCAAAAGAGTTTTGACAGGCCACTATTTAAAAGAGGATCCTAGCTTTATCGTGCTGCTATATTTATTACTCAATTCTTAAAATTAAGCACGTAACCTCCACAGGCTATGGACGACATTACTTTTTTAATGGTCATTTATAAATAAATAAAAATGCCACACATACACTGAGTATAGAAAACATTAAGAACACCTGCTCTTCCCATGACATAGACTGACCAGGTGAAACCAGCTGAAGGCTATGATCCCTTATTGATGTCACTTTGCTAATCCACTTCAATCAGTGTAGATGAAGGGGAGGAGACAGGTTGAAGAAGGATTTTCGAGCCTTGAGACAATTGAGACATGGATTATGAATGTGTGCCATTCAGAGGGTGAATGGGGAAGACAAAAGATTTAAGCGCCTTTGAACGGGTATGGCAGTAGGAAACCGGAGATGCTAAACGTGTTTATGTTAATTAATAGTCAATAACCGTGAGACCGGCAGTTCTTTGCATGACAATCACTGTCTGACAAAGTTTCATGACCGCCACAGCCCGAATTAGTACCACTTATTTCTCTGTGTGGAAAGGGGCTGAGGGGGCCTAAGGAGCGGATAGAGCCACAGGTGTCATAGCTGCAACATCATTAATGCCATTTCAGCACGTTACAGGCAGTCAGGCTGCATTTCACACTGTGTGTGAACCTATTCCAGAGACCAAGCCAAGGTCAAAACACAGGCAATTAATTAACTAGAGGGGGGCCGGTGGGGTGTATTAAGGGAGCAACCAAAACGAATGCCTATTCCCAACTAATATGAGGCATACGAAATGAGGCGAGGCTACGACCTCCACGTTTCCTCTTTAATCGAGGAGGTCGATCCACCGCCTGACCTCAAGTGGTGTTTTATGGTTGAACGTCTATATCAGCGGGCTGTATGAAACCATGTAAATGATGGGGGTTACCTAGGCCATACAGCTGTAGGTCTCATGTAATCTTGAAGCATAACATTGTTGACCTTTCACGCCCGTTGAGGGAGAGGAAATACATTAAGTGTCAGAGTGTTTGCTCTCTCTGAGCCCGGGTGGGAAGAGGTGCGGGAGGGAGTTTTGGGAGTCATTACCAGGAGCTGGATCACTCTACCATCAGGATCCTCAGTGCTGGATAGAGGTCAGATCTCAGCCATTACAGAAACGTTACGGAGACATCACCTTGACGTTACAGGGACCAAGGGGCAACACAGTAGGGTGAGGGGTGCTTCCCTCTCTGTCTAAAATGAGGACAGGATAAACCCTGCCTCAGTGCCTTTGTTATGAGACCCTGTGTTTGTGAGTGAAGGAGGGAGACTATTACAGCGGAGCATAATATTTCAGAAAGACAAAGGCCAGATTCAGATTTAAACACCTTTAATGTCCTCAATTAACTTAGCAGCAATCACAACACATACAGTGGGGAGAACAAGTATTTGATAACCTCCAAAATCGGCAGTGTTTCCTACTTACAAAGCATGTAGAGGTCTGTAATTTTTATCATAGGTACACTTCAACTGTGAGAGACGGAATCTAAAAATCCAAAATCCAGAAAAAAAATCCCAAAATCCAGAAAATCCCATTGTATGATTTCTAAGTAAATCATTTGCATTTATTGCATGACATAAGTATTTGATACATCAGAAAAGCAGAACTTAATATTTGGTACAGAAACCTTTGTTTGCAATTACAGAGATCATACGTTTCCAGTAGTTCTTGACCAGGTTTGCACACACTGCAGCAGGGATTTTGGCCCACTCCTCCATACAGACCTTCTCCAGATCCTTCAGGTTTCGGGGCTGTCGCTGGGCAATATGGACTTTCAGCTCCCTCCAAATATTCTCTATTGGGTTCAGGTCTGGAGACTGGCTAGGCCACTCCAGGACCTTGAGATGCTTCTTACGGAGCCACTCCTTAGTTGCCCTGGCTGTGTGTTTTGGGTCGTTTCATGCTGGAAGACCCAGCCACGACCCATCTTCAATGCTCTTACTGAGGGAAGGAGGTTGTTGGCCAAGATCTTGCGATACATGGCCCCATCCATCCTCCCCTCAATATGGTGCAGTCGTCCTGTCCCCTTTGCAGAAAAGCATCCCCAAAAGAATGTTTCCACCTCCATGCTTCACGGTTGGGATGTTCTTGGCGTTGTACTCATCCTTCTTCTTCCTCCAAACACGGCGAGTGGAGTTTAGACCAAAAAGCTCTATTTTGGTCTCATCAGACCACATGACCGTCTCCCATTCCTCCTCTGGATCCAGATGGTCATTGGCAAACTTCAGATGGGCCTGGACATGAGCTGGCTTGAGCAGGGGGACCTTGCGTGCGCTGCAGGATTTTAATCCATGACGTAGTGTGTTACTAATGGTTTTCTTTGAGACTGTGGTCCCAGCTCTCTTCAGGTCATTGACCAGGTCCTGCCGTGTAGTTCTGGGCTGATCCCTCACCTTCCTCATGATCATTGATGCCCCACGAGGTGAGATCTTGCATGGAGCCCCAGACCGAGGGTGATTGACCGTCATCTTGAACTTCTTCCATTTTCTAATAATTGCGCTAACAGTTGTTGCCTTCTCACCAAGCTGCTTGCCTGTTGTCCTGTAGCCCATCCCAGCCTTGTGCGGGTCTACAATTGTATCACTGATGTCCTTACACAGCTCTCTGGTCTTGGCCATTGTGGAAAGGTTGGAGTCTGTTTGATTGAGTGTGTGGACAGGTGTCTTTTATACAGGTAACGAGTTCAAACAGGTGCAGTTAATACAGGTAATGAGTGGAGAACAGGAGGGCTTCTTAATGAAAAACTAACAGGTCTGTGAGAGCCGGAATTCTTACTGGTTGGTAGGTGATCAAATAGTTATGTCATGCAATAAAATGCTAATTAATTACTTGACAGACACTTATATTTACAGTGGTTCGTCCTTTAAAAGTTGAAGCGCACTGCAGCACAGCTTGCATGGTGCCAAAGAATTCTATGGCATGTTATTTAAGTGTCAACCACTGGTACCATTAAAGCAAGTTAGTGCTATTTGACCACTAGAGGGCAATGAGAAGCATTTGATAGCCATCAATAGTGTATGTAGTAGAGAATTTTAAACTTTTTTTGTAAGAACATAGTATATGGGACTGATTTGGCGCTGTACAACGTGACAGACAGGAGTAGGCTACAGTACTGGGCTATTTAGTTAAAGAATCCCCATGTCATGTGGGCATGCGGGAGACCGGGGTTCAATTCCTCTTCAATACAAGAGGAGGGAGTAGGCTGTCCTTGTAAATAAGAATTTGTTCTTAACTGACTTGCCTAGTTAAATAAAGGTTACACTTAGAGCATAACTTTTCTACGCCCTAATTGAAAAATTGTAGTCAAACCAATATCCAAACGGAGATTCAGTGAAAATAAAAATCTCATTGATTTATCAAGACTAGTCCCCATGCTTGTCTCAGAGCAGAATGAAATGGTGCTAAAATAGTCTCTCTCTCTCTCTCTCTCTCTCTCTCTCTCTCTCTCTCTCTCCAACACCCAGGTTCTGTTATCTCAGGTCGTAAATTTCTGGAGGAGACTCCTGGCCATGCAGAAAGAGAGACCAAAGGATTTCACATGGCGAACTCCTAAATCCCCCAAATGGGAATTTGATACAAAAGGTCCACTTGTGAGAAGGTGGGGATGGTCCGTGGACACTTAAGTGACGAGTGTGTTTCATTTGGTGACCTCAGAGAGGACAGGAAACACACATAACTATATCTCTGAATATGTACATTTCTCAATTATGGGGTTTTCATCTCATTCTTGTATACAAGTAATGAGTAAAGACGAAATTATTTGTGAAATTATGTAAAGTGATTTTAACCCTTTAATGAAAAAGAATTGTATTCCCTTTAAAGTTCAACCAAGCCATTGGTCCGCCCCCGTGAGCACCGGCATCTGGCGTCATGGAACCGCCCTTTTCTACTGTTACGAATAAAAAACCCTCCTGAGGAAATCCTCTTTAGACCACAAAAACCTCAGCGTAAGCTAAGGGTGCAATGGTTGTTGAATTCCTTACCATACCACGTGGAGCATTGGCTACACGGCGGGAAATGGTTCAACTCTGAGACTATCGATCCCAATGGAATAAGAGCAAATCTTAGATACTAATTACTAGTCTGCAGCTAGAAATTATGTCAACCTGGGATGCGAGGACCGCTGACCGCCGAAACATCTATCTATGAGAACATTTCTGAATGATACTCTGAAGTATTCTTTCTAACCATGAAATACTTTGATCTTCAGGGATGCAGAGAGAGAGACGCTCGGATGAACTCTCCAACAGACAGATGGACGATTCCAACAGAGATCACGATGATGCGTAAATATATATTGATTGCAGTTATTCCCGAATGAGTAAGCGTTCATGTGCAATGGATTAGCATTTCAATTAATATAATTATCAACTGTGTAGTGATTCCTTTTTGTCTTTCCCACTGTTCTCAGTCCACACCCACTTCCCTTTGTCCACCAAGCCGTCATATCAGCTTAGCCCATTATGGAACCTCCCCTATCATTTCCTTGTAACTATAGCTGTTGTTTGTTCATGCATTTCTGTGATTATTTAGTTAGTAAATAAATTAGGCTGGATTCGTGCAGATAACCAACAATTTACGACGTTTGGAATGAGACTAACGTGAGGTAAAGAATAATTCATGAATTAAAAGACTAATTGATCAGATATTAAAATATCTGAAGAGTTATATTAGGAAAATTATAACTTTCTAATCTGAATATTTTCCTTGGTGCCCCGACTTCCTAATTAATTACATTTACATTATTTGTTTTATCACATAATAATAATTACAGAGAATTGATTTGATAAAATAACAGTCCACTTTAATGATGCCAAAGACACGACACTAGTGAGACTCATGTAGGCCTACAGTATATTGAAAAATATGACATGACTCTCCGCCAATAATTACATACAGAGGATTGGGGGATTCTAAATTAAAACCAAAAGCCACCTCATGGGTCTCCCGGTGGCGGCCGGCAGAAGAATAACATCTGCATCTATAGCAACACAGCTTGCACTGCGAAGCAGTGTCTTAGACCGCTGTGCCTTCAATGACTCAATCTCGGTCTTCAAAGTTTGAATCTGATCCATGTGCACCTTCATCACATGAGCAAAATGGTACCGCCCTGAGCCCCCATCGATTACAGTGGCCTATGACAGAAACGGTAGATCAATTAAGAATTAAAAGTGACTCCAACACACAGAATCTACCTTTAGTTTATGTGATCCTCTCAGCTCCGGCTTATTTTCAAGTCCTCTCGTGGTTACGGTCCTAACCCTGGAACGGGTATCACCATAGAAAGAAGCTGGCTTGATGAAAACAATGTCCATTTCGTCTGTTCATTTTGGTCGCAATGTCATTACCTTTTTTTAGAAAACAGCTAGTTTTTGAATGGTAACTGTGTTACGGGTGAAGTTTGGGGCGGGGTGAGGAGTACTGGAAAGGTGTGACTTTCAGCTTATAGGCCATAAGTATACAGCAGATAGCCGATTGTCCTCACTTTGATTATGCTGCTAATAATTATGGCTTTGTTTAAAAAATAACAATATTTTGGAGATTATTTCATTTTCAAATAACTTAAAATGAGCGAGAAAAAGGCCATTCTTGAACATGGGGTGAAACAGTGTTACTAATTTGTAAATAAAGCCAGTTTGTTTTTTAGAATTATTTATTTTTGTTTTTAGAGGGAGAGAAACCAAAAACCTACAGTCATCTCATGGCTCTCCCATTCGAGGCCGGCACACATATTGAATCTGCAGCTACAGCAACACAGCTTGTACTGCGAAGTAGTGTCTTAGACCGCTGCACCACTATGGCGCTGTACAACGTAACCGGTCGGGAGTAGACTACAGCACTACTGAGACATAGCAGCGCCTTGGGACCCAAAAGCATAATCAGTGCTCTAACTCACCCTTGCACTGGTCTGGAGCAATGAAGTAGAGACACAGGGTACCGTTCTAAACCACAAACTACCTCTAAGTCCCACAGCATAATCTATTTTTTTGTGGAGCAACCACTGTACTAAAGCTACCGGGTGAATTATCTCTCCATAGAGAAAACTGCAGCTGCCTGCCAGACTCAATCAGATCAATGTTGGGACGGGGAGATGGAGCGCCAGATAATAGAGCTGCCAAACTGCTTTTACGGTGCAGTGAAAGGCTTTTGATGGTTGATTAGGATGCGCTTCAGTAGCTAAAGCATATTGGGATTGGCTGGGTAGGGTAGTAATTCAGATTGCAAATAAAACTCTACCGTGGGGCTGAGATCAGTTAAATTTGTATCATGGGTCATTAATGTGAAATACCACCCCTCCCCATATTGAAACAGATACATATTTTCCCAGTTTGCTAGTCCTATCCCCTTGGCATTGACAACTTACAAGCAATATCCTTTTTTATGATTGATTGCACTTGCTACACCTGAACAGAGAGACCAGGTGTAAGCAACCCTGGTCCTGGAGTGCCGCAGCCACTCCATGTTTTTGATTTAACTGACCTGGAAGACCAGGTGAGTTGAAATTAGGCAATCACTGAACTGATCATGGTTGCCTACCCCTGATATAGACACTCTTGTCTAATCCTTGGTCTAATAGGCCCTAGTCTGTCATGAGCTGCCATCAGCTTGCACATGAGTTTATGCCATATTTTATATAATTTCATTATAATGACATCTTCATGTTGCCTTTTGACAAGGCGTCGAGTAAAGTGTAACCAGTTCCTCATATGGTGAATCAAAGACACACTGACAAGACAGGGAGGAGGTTCTGTCAAATTTGATTTGTCACATGCTTCATAGACAACAGCTGTAGACTATCAGTGAAATGCTTACTTACAGGTCCTTTTCAAACAATGCAGAGTTAAAGATAAGAGACCAGTGTGTGTGCATAGTCAGTGCAAGAGAGTTAGTGCAAAATAGGGTCAATGTAGGTAGCCCGGGTAACCATTTGATTAGCTATTTAGCTGTCTTGTTTATGGCTTGGGGGTAGAAGATGTTCAGGGTCCTGTTGGTTACAGACTTGGTGCATTGGTACTGCTTGCTGTGTGGTAGCAGAGAGAAGTCTGGGGCTTGGGTGGCTAGAGTCTTTGAAAATGTTTTGGGCCTTCCTCTGACACCGCCTGGTATATAGGTCCTGGATGGCAGTGAACTTGGCCCCAGTGATGTACTGGGCCATACTCACTACCCTCAGTAGCGCCTTGCAGTCGGATGCCAAGTGGTTGCCATACCAACCAATCCACTTTGAAACAAAAGTATACACCTCACACGCTCCAGCAGGTATATCTCACTGGTCATCCCCAAAGCCAATTCCTCCTTTGGTCGTCTTTCCTTCCAGTTCTCTGCTGCCAATGACTGGAACGAACTGCAAATATCTCTGAAGCTGGAGACCCATATCTCCCTTTATTTATTTAGCTCCATTGCACCCCAGTATCTCTACTTGCACATTCATCTTCTGCACATCTACCATTCCAGTGTTTTAATTGCTACATAGTAATTACTTCGCCACCATGGCCTATTTATTGCCTTAACTCCCTTATCTTACCGCATTTGCACTCACTGTATACAGTGTAACGTCCGTTGTTTGAAGGAGACCAAGGCGCAGCGTAATTTGTGGTCATCATATTTATTACAATGAGAACCAGCAACAAAATAACAACGTGAAACCAAAATGACCGTACCGTTCCGTAGGCTACAAGAGCTGTACAAAAACAAGAGGGGGGCACCGGTTAGTCTAAATAATTGAGGGAATATGTACATGTAGGTAGAGTTATTAAAGTGACTATGCATAGATAATAACAGAGTAGCAGCAGAGTAAAAGAGCGAGGAGGGCATTGCAGATAGTGTGGGTAGCCATTTGATTAGATGTTCACGAGTCTTATGGCTTGGGGGTAGAAACTGTTTAGAAGCCTCTTGGACCTAGACTTGGCGCTCCGGTACCGCTTGCCGTGCGGTATGTTAGTTTGTTGGTGATGTGGACGCCAAAAAACTTGAAGCTCTGAACCTGCTCCTCTACAGCCCCATCAATGAGAATGGAGGTGTGCTCAGTCCTCTTTTCCTGTTGTCCACAATCATCGTCTTTGTTTTGATCAGGTTGAGGGAGAGGTTGTTGTCCTGGCACCACATGGTCAGGTCTTTGACCTCCTCCCTATAGGCTGTCTCATCGTTGTCGGTGATCAGACCTACCACTGTTGTGTCATCGGCAAACTTAATGGTGGTGTTGGAGTCGTGCCTGGCTGTGCAGTCATGAGTGAACAGGGAGTACAGGAGGGGACTGAGCACGCACCCCTGAGGGGCCCCCGTGCTGAGGATCAGCGTGATGGATGTGTTGTTACCTACCCTTACCACCTGGGGGCGGCCCGTCAGGAAGTCCAGGATCCAGTTGCAGAGGTAGGTGTTTAGTCCCAGGGACCTTAGCTTAGTGATGAGCTTTGAGGGCACTATGGTGTTGAACACTGAGCTGTAGTCAATGAATAGCATTCTCACATAAGTGTTCCTTTTGTCCAGGTGGGAAAGGGCAGTGTGGAGTGCAATAGAGATAGCATCATCTGTGGATCTGTTGGGGTGATATGCAAATTGAAGTGGGTCTAGGGTTTCTGGGATAATGGTGTTGACGTGAGCCATGACCAGCCTTTCAAAGGACTTCATGGCTACAGACGTGAGTGCTTCGGGTCGGTAGTCACTTTGGCAGGTTACCTTAGTGTTCTTGGGCACAGGGGCTATGGTGGTCTTCTTGAAACATGTTGGTATTACAGACTCAGACAGGGAGAGGTTGAAAATGTCTGTGAGGACACTTGCCAGTTGGTCAGCGCATGCTCGGAGTACATGTCCTGGTAAATCGTCTGGCCCTGCGGCCTTGTTTATGTTGACCTGTTTAAAGGTCTTACTCACATCGGCTGCGGAGAGCATGATCAGACAGTCATCCGGAACAGCTGATGCTCTCATGCGCCACCTCTGCGTTTTCCTATTTGCTTATGGCCGCATACAGGCCATTGAGTGCAGTCTTAGTGCCCGCATTAGTTTGTGGTGGTAAATAGACAGCTACAAAGAATATAGATGAAAAGTCTCTAGGTAGATAGTGTGGTTTACAGCTTATCATGAAATACTCTACCGCAGGTGAGAAAAACCTCAAGACTTCCATAGATGTCGTGCATCAGCTGTTGTTTATAAATATACATAGAGCGCCACGCCTTGTCTTACCAGAGGTGTAATGAACACGATGGGAGACAGAGAGCTGGTTTCAAGCACAGGGCCCAGCAGGTGTTTATTTATAAAGGACCACAGGAGGAGGCAGGTAGCTGGGTCCAGGGGCAGGCAGAAGGTCATACACAAGGGGTCCAAAAAGGCAACAGGACAGGCATGGAAAAGGCTAGTAACGTCATCTGGGAGATCAGGCAATAGGTTGATAACAGGAAATCCGGCTAAAGTACAGGCAGGGAAATCGGCAGGCAAAAGACGTCATTAGTGAGGCAGGCAAAAACTATCACACACAGGAGGATTAAATTATGGGGAAAAACAGAGCTCCAACTAGAAGTGTGGCACAAAACAAACAATACCTAACAATGATGGGGTGCAAAGAACTGAACTAAATAGTGTGTGATAATGACATACAGGTGTGTGAACAGCTGATCAGAATTCAGGTGATTGGGATCTGGAGAGTGAGCTGCGTTCAGCGGATCTATGTGTTTGAGAGTGTGAGCTGGAAAGTGGGCTGGAAAGTGAGCTGCGTTCAGGGTATCTATGTGTTTGTGAGTTGAAAGCAAACATTACAAGAGGCTGCTGTTCTATCCTGCCGGTACAGTGTATAACCCGCCAGATGTATGTTAGTCATGTCATCGTTCAGGCACGACTCGGTGAAACATAAGATATACAGTTTTTAATGTCCCGTTTGTAGGATATACGTGCTTTTAGTTCATCCATTTTATTATCCAGCGACTGTACGTTAGCCAATAGTACCGATGGCAAAAGCAGATTAGCCACTCCTCGCCTGATCCTCACAAGGCACCTCAATCTCCTTCCGCGAAACCTCTGTCTCTTTCTCTTTGTCTTTTTCTTCTCTTTGACTGCTTATATTAATGCCTAGGCCACATAGCCTATGCATTAATAATGCACCCTGCAATACAGGCAGAGAGCAATTACCACAGTATAACACATGAGTGGGAAAGAGAGGGGTGTAGAGAGAGGGGAGAGAGAGAGTGAGAAATAGGGGGGAGAATGACAGAGAGAGAGAGAGAGAGAGAGAGAGAGAGAGAGAGAGAGAGAGAGAGAGAGAGAGAGAGAGAGAGAGAGAGAGAGAGAGAGAGAGAGAGAGAGAGAGAGAGAGAGAGAGAGAGAGAGAGAGAGAGAGAGAGAGAGAGAGAGAGAATTATGTAGAGTGAGAGAGCGCTATGTTAATGGATGTCTTGGTTGAAATAAAATGTCAGAGGCTCAGTTTACCACATGCCGCTATGACTGTAATTCAATCACAGACAAATGGATGGAGGGAGGGAGGCAACAGTCTCGTGAAGGGAGGCAGGGCTTAATGTAATTTGATCACTAATGGAGAAACCTTTCTCCCAAAATGATGGGTGCTGCCAGGGTAGGCAGAATGAGCGGCCTGCCGGGTACTGGCTGGAGCCGATATTGTGGGCCATATAAATGTGTGACTAGAGATGTGAGGTTGAGTGTGGTGGTGAGAGAGTGCTAATAGAGACCGAGTGGGGTGTGTATTAGACTGTGAGAAGAACAAGTGTGTGTTGTTTGAGAACAAATGTGTGTATCTGCGAGTAAATGTGTGTGCGCGCTCTCACACACACTCACCGTGGCCGCAAGAAAGCAAGCCCTAATTACTGGGACGTAGGGGCAGAGCGGAGTGAGGAGAGGAGAGACACTTCACAGCCCGAGAGAGAGGGAGAAGAGAGGTGTCATCTAGTTAACTGACAGTACGTTTCTGCCTGGTTTCTCTTTGCTGTGTTGGATTGGTCTGCATTTGCATTCCCACCTGTAACATTTCCATAACCGTCATGGAAGTTAAGATAACCACTGGTGGGGTGAGGTAGAGATGATATAGGGAGAGGCAGGAGAACGCGGGGGGGGAAACAATGGGTTTTGTAATGGAGGAGAGGAGAAGCTAGGGGTGAAAGATCAAGGTGATGTAGAGATGAGAGAGAGGAGAAAGAGAGGGATAGGAGGAGTCAGGGGTGGTTTTGGTAGGGGGAGTCCGAAGAGGTACATGTAATGAAGAATAGAGAGGTATCCTACAAAGCAAGTTTGAGGAGTTAGCGAGGTAACTTTGTTCAACTCTGAGTTCAACTCGGGATAACCGGTCATACGGAAGTGGCTGACCTTTTAACCAGGTACATTTCTTGGTCTCCAGAGTGACGCAGCGGCCTAAGCCACTGCATCTCAGTGCAATAGGCTTCACTACAGACTCTGGTTCGATGCTGGGCTGTATCAAAACCAGTCATGATTGGGAGTCCCATAGGGCGGCGAACAATTGGCCCAGCGTCGTCTGAGTTAGGGTTTGGCTGGGGTAGGCTGTCATTGTAAGAATTTGTTCCTAACTGACTTGCCTAGTTAAATGAAGGTTAAATCAAATGTAAAAAACAAATCATTCAGAACTAACCTGCTCTGGGGCAGGCGAACTCCACTTAGCCTAAATGAAATGACTGAGCCACGAGTTGAGGACTAATTAAAACAGATTTCCTCTTCTTGCAAAGATGGCGTCATCATTCCCTTCATTTGATTAAGACGACTGATTAAATATTTTATCAATCAAATGTTTTTTTTTGTGTGTCAAAAAATTGTGAAATACACTGCTCAAAAAAACTAAAGGGAACACTTAAACAACACAATGTAACTCCAAGTCAATCACACTTCTGTGAAATCAAACTGTCCATTTAGGAAGCAACACTGATTGACAATAAATTTCACATGCTGTTGTGCAAATGGAATAGACAACAGGTGGAAATTATAGGCAATTAGCAAGACACCCCCAATAAAGGAGTGGTTCTGCAGGTGGTGACAACAGACCCCTTCTCAGTTCCTATGCTTCCTGGCTGATATTTTGGTCACTTTTGAATGCTGGCGGTGCATTCACTCTAGTGGTAGCATGAGACGGAGTCTACAACCCACACAAGTGGCTCAGGTAGTGCAGCTCATCCAGGATGGCACATCAATGCGAGCTGTGGCAAGAAGGAATGCTGTGTCTGTCAGCGTAGTATCCAGAGCATGGAGGCGCTACCAGGAGACAGGCCAGTACATCAGGAGACGTGGAGGAGGCCGTAGGAGGGGAACAACCCAGCAGCAGGACCACTACCTCCGCCTTTGTGCAAGGAGGAGCAGGAGGAGCACTGCCAGAGCCCTGCAAAATGACCCCCAGCAGGCCACAAATGTGCATGTGTCTGCTCAAACGGTCAGAAACTCCATGAGGGTGGTATGAGGGCCCAACGTCCACAGGTGGGGGTTGTGCTTACAGCCCAACACCGTGCAGGACGTTTGGCATTTGCCAGAGAACACCAAGATTGGCGTTTTGGTATCACTGCCTGGTATCACTGCCTGGTACGGCAGCTGCTCCGCCCACAACCGTAAGGCTCTCCAGAGGGTAGTGAGGTCTGCACAACGCATCACCGAGGCAAACTACCTGCCCTCCAGGACACCTACACCACCTGATGTCACAGGAAGGCCATAAAGATCATCAAGGACAAGGACAACAACCACCCGAGCCACTGCCTGTTCACCCCGCTATCATCCAGAAGGCGAGGTCAGTACAGGTGCATCAAAGCAGGGACCGAGAGACTGAAAAACAGCTTCTATCTCAAGTCCATCAGACTGTTAAACAGTCACCACTAACATTGAGTGGCTGCTGCCATACATGTAAAAAATGTATCACTAGCCACTTTAAACAATGCCACTTAATATAATGTTTACATACCCTACATTACTCATCTCATATGTATATACTGTACTCTATACCACCTACTGCATCTTGCCATCTTTATGTAATACATGTATCACTATCCACTTTAAACAATGCCACTTAATATAATGTTTACATACCCTACATTACTCATCTCATATGTATATACTGTACTCTATACCACCTACTGCATCTTGCCATCTTTATGTAATACATGTATCACTATCCACTTTAAACAATGCCACTTAATATAATGTTTACATACCCTACATTACTCATCTCATATGTAACCATTATATATATTGCATTCGGAAAGTATTGTTACATTACATCCTTATTATAAAATTGATTAAATCGTTTTTTCCCCTCATCAAACTATACACAATACCCTATAATGACAAAGCAAAAACACGTTTTTAGAAATTGTTGAAAATTTACAAAATAAAATAAAAATAAATATCACATTTACATAAGTATACCCATTACTCAGTACTTTGTTGAAGAACCTTTGGCAGTGATTACAGACTCGAGTCTTCTTGGGTATGACGCTACAACGTTGGCACATTTGGGGAGTGTCTCCCATTCTTCTCTGCAGATCCTCTCAAGTTCTGTCAGGTTAGATGGGGAGCGTCACTGCACAGCTATTTTCAGGTCTCTCAAGAGATGTTTGATTGGCTTCAAGTCAATATGGCGCGTCTTCAACAAACAAGCCAAAGCCAGGCTTCTCCTCTTGGCCTTTCGGCCCCAATTTCCCCACAGGATGAAGCCAACCCTTGACAATCTCGTCAAAAATGTCCCCACCTTTGACCCTGTTCCAGATCAGCCAAACGATACTGAGATGTTCCATGCTGACATAGAGGACGCGTTGGATGGCTATCCGAACACTACGGGTTCTGACAGGGTTTACATGTTGAAGCAAATGTCGAATAGACACGTGATGAGGTTCCTTCGTTTACAACAGCAACACATGCTTAACGACAACGCTGAACTTGCCACAGCTTTGAAATTAGAATTCATTGGTTCTGCGACTCGCAAACAACATGATAGCTCACTGGCTAACACCGTCATACAAGCTCGGAATGAACACCCACAAGCTTACAATCATAGGCACCGTTCAGCTTACTTTGGCATACTCACTGAAACAGGAATGGAAGAGCTGTTACCAATCAAACAAATGTTTCTGCTTTTCTTTAACCTTTCAAAGATCTTGGTTCCCAATTGGGGATCAGCCCTCCCACCGCCAGCTGGAACGGTGGCGCACGGAATGCAAAGATATTCTTAGAAATATTTAACCTCCACACATTAACAAGTCCAATAGCTCAAATGAAAGATAAACAACTTGTTTATCTAGCCAGCAAGTCAGATTTCTAAAATGTTTTACGGCGAAAACATAGCACATATTTATGTCAAACCACCACCGAAGACACAGCTAATTTCCATAGCCAAATTGAACAAAATATGCAATCACCAAACGTAGGATTAAAAGAAAAACAAGGACATTTCTATGTGATTCCAAACTTTTGAACGGTGGTGTATATATACAGTGCCTTGCGAAAGTATTCGGCCTCCTTGAACTTTGCAACCTTTTGCCACATTTCAGGCTTCAAACATAAAGATATAAAACTGTATTTTTTTGTGAAGAATCAACAACAAGTGGGACACAATCATGAAGTGGAACGACATTTATTGGATATTTCAAACTTTTTTAACAAATCAAAAACTGAAAAATTGGGCGTGCAAAATTATTCAGCCCCTTTACTTTCAGTGCAGCAAACTCTCTCCAGAAGTTCAGTGAGGATCTCTGAATGATCCAATGTTGACCTAAATGACTAATGATGATAAATACAATCCACCTGTGTGTAATCAAGTCTCCGTATAAATGCACCTGCACTGTGATAGTCTCAGAGGTCCGTTAAAAGCGCAGAGAGCATCATGAAGAACAAGGAACACACCAGGCAGGTCCGAGATACTGTTGTGAAGAAGTTTAAAGCTGGATTTGGATACAAAAAGATTTCCCAAGCTTTAAACATCCCAAGGAGCACTGTGCAAGCGATAATATTGAAATGGAAGGAGTATCAGACCACTGCAAATCTACCAAGACCTGGCCGTCCCTCTAAACTTTCAGCTCATACAAGCAGAAGACTGATCAGAGATGCAGCCAAGAGGCCCATGATCACTCTGGATGAACTGCCGCGATCTACAGCTGAGGTGGGAGACTCTGTCCATAGGACAACAATCAGTCGTATATTGCACAAATCTGGCCTTTGTGGAAGAGTGGCAAGAAGAAAGCCATTTCTTAAAGATATCCATAAAAAGTGTTGTTTAAAGTTTGCCACAAGCCACCTGGGAGACACACCAAACATGTGGAAGAAGGTGCTCTGGTCAGATGAAACCAAAATTGAACTTTTTGGCAACAATGCAAAACGTTATGTTTGGCGTAAAAGCAACACAGCTCATCACCCTGAACACACCATCCCCACTGTCAAACATGGTGGTGGCAGCATCATGGTTTGGGCCTGCTTTTCTTCAGCAGGGACAGGGAAGATGGTTAAAATTGATGGGAAGATGGATGGAGCCAAATACAGGACCATTCTGGAAGAAAACCTGATGGAGTCTGCAAAAGACCTGAGACTGGGACGGAGATTTGTCTTCCAACAAGACAATGATCCAAAACATAAAGCAAAATCTACAATGGAATGGTTCAAAAATAAACATATCCAGGTGTTAGAATGGCCAAGTCAAAGTCCAGACCTGAATCCAATCGAGAATCTGTGGAAAGAACTGAAAACTGCTGTTCACAAATGCTCTCCATCCAACCTTACTGAGCTCGAGCTGTTTTGCAAGGAGGAATGGGAAAAAATGTCAGTCTCTCGATGTGCAAAACTGATAGAGACATACCCCAAGAAACTTACAGCTGTAATCGCAGCAAAAGGTGGCACTACAAAGTATTAACTTAAGGGGGCTGAATAATTTTGCACGCCCAATTTTTCTGTTTTTGATTTGTTAAAAAAAGTTTGAAATATCCAATAAATGTCGTCCACTTCATGATTGTGTCCCACTTGTTGTTGATTCTTCACAAAAAAATACAGTTTTATCACTTTATGTTTGAAGCCTGAAATGTGTCAAAAGGTCGCAAAGTTCAAGGGGGCCGAATACTTTCGCAAGGCACTGTATATACAGTGGGGGGGGGGAAGTATTTAGTCAGCCACCAATTGTGCAAGTTCTCCCACTTAAAAATATAAGAGAGGCCTGTAATTTTCATCATAGGTACAATTCAACTATGACAGACAAAACTATGACAGACACTCCAAACTCCACTATGGCCAAGACCAAAGAGCTGTCAAAGGACACCAGAAACAAAATTGTAGACCTGCACCAGGCTGGGAAGACTGAATCTGCAATAGGTAAGCAGCTTGGTTTGAAGAAATCAACTGTGGGAGCAATTATTAGGAAATGGAAGACATACAAGACCACTGATAATCTCCCTCGATCTGGGGCTCCACGCAAGATCTCACCCCGTGGTGTCAAAATGATCACAAGAACGGTGAGCAAAAATCCCAGAACCACAAGGAGGGACCTAGTGAATGACCTGCAGAGAGCTGGGACCAAAGTTACAAAGCCTACCATCAGTAACACACTATGCCGCCAGGGACTCAAATCCTGCATTGCCAGACGTGTCCCCCTGCTTAAGCCAGTACATGTCCAGGCCCGTCTGAAGTTTGCTAGAGAGCATTTGGATGATCCAGAAGAAGTTTGGGAGAATGTCATATGGTCAGATAAAACCAAAATATAAATTTTTGGTAAAAACTAAACTAGTATTGTTTGGAGGACAAAGAATGCTGAGTTGCATCCAAAGAACACCATACCTACTGTGAAGCATGGGGGTGGAAACATCATGCTTTGGGGCTGGTTTTCTGCAAAGGGACCAGGACGACAGATCCGTGTAAAGGAAAGAATGAATGGGGCTATGTATCATGAGATTTTGAGTGAAAACCTCCTTCCATCAGCAAGGGCATTGAAGATGAAACGTGGCTGGGTCTTTCAGCATGACAATGATCCCAAACACACCGCCCGAGCAACGAAGGAGTGGCTTCATAAGAAGCATTTCAAGGTCCTGAGGTGGCCTAGCCAGTCTCCAGATCTCAACCCCATAGAAAATCTTTGGAGGGAGTTGAAAGTCCGTGTTGCCCAGCAACAGCCCCAAAACATCACTGCTCTAGAGGAGATCTGCATGGAGGAATGGGCCAAAATACCAGCAACAGTGTGTGAAAACCTTGGGAAGTCTAACAGAAAACGTTTGACCTCTGTCATTGCCAACAAAGGGTATATAACAAAGTATTGAGATAAACTTTTGTTATTGACCAAATACTTATTTTCCATCCACCATAATTTGCAAATAAATTCCTTAAAAATCCTACAATGTGATTTTCTGGATTTATATATATATATATAATTTATGGATGATGTTTTAAATGCTTGTAAAAGTGCTATACATGTGTATATTTTCCTGTTTCTAAAATATATTGTTCAAAGCATGCTGTTCAGTTACTTACTACTTACTGCCCTTAGTGACTGCCAGCAGCAGCTCAGCCTCCGTGGGCACACAGGCAGTGCGAACGTTGCTTGGATTGTGTTGCCAACTATTTGTGTCAAGAATCCCGTTTCCTGAGTCTGTTTTTTTTGTTTTTGTGTTCTGTCCTGGAGTGTTTTTTCCGGCGTCCTGGAACGCACCCTGTCTGGTTGCCGGGCAATGTAGCCAGTTGGAAGTTCTGATTACCCGCACCTGTATCCCATCAGCTATCTGCACACCTGGTCCTGATCATCATCTCTCCTCTTCATAAGCCCGGACCTGACAACCATTCCCTGCCAGATCGTTAGCCATGAACAGTATGTTGTGCCATAGTATCAGCCTCAAGTTGGATAGAATTTGTTTTGTTGTTTTGTACGTCTTGCTTGCCTTCAACTTACCTCCGTTTGTTCTGTCTTCAGTTACTCACCCGGATCATTTACCCCATTCCCGCCTGGTCATCGGAGGATTCCGCTTCCCCATTGGATCCACCTATTCACTCCCATCAACTCACCACCGCTGCCCGCTACGCCACCTGGATGTATCTACCCACTCACATTCACTTGTAAATAAATACTCACCTTCTTCCTACTCTCCTTGTCCTGGTCTGCTTCTGGGTTCAATTTTGAAGAAACGTGACAGAACGATCCGGCCAAGGATGAACCCAGCGGACCTGGATTCCGTTTGCCATGCCATTACCCAGCAGGGGAAGACACTGGGACAACACAAGACGGCGCTACAGGAGATAGCGGGTGCAATCCAGAATTTATCTGCTAGCTTGACACAAATCCAGGATCAGCTCAGTTTGCTGGCGATTCATTCACCACCTGTTTCACCCATCTCACCTGCCGTGTCTGATGCGGTTTCCATCCGTGAACCCAAGGTACCGACGCCTGATAAATATGAAGGGGATTTGGGAAGATGCCGTTCGTTTCTTATGCAGTGTGGGTTAGTGTTTGATCTGCAGCCCCATTCTTACGCCACTGACAAGGCTAGGATAGCCTTTGTTATTGAACTGCTGCGTGGAAGAGCTCTGGAATGGGCTTCAGCCGTTTGGGAACGACAGGAGACCTGCATGGCTTCATACCAGGAATTCACGGGAGAGATGAGAAGGCTTTTTGACCATCCAGTCCGAGGTAAGGACGCAGCTAAATGTTTGTTCACTCTTCGCCAAGGAGCTCGCAGTGTGGCAGACTTTATGATCGAGTTCAGGACATTGTCTGTGGAGAGTGGTTGGAATGAGGAGTCACTACAAGCGGCTTTTTACCAGGGGTTGTCGGAGCAACTCAAGGACGAGCTGATATCTTATCCAGAGCCTAGTGACCTAGATAGCTTGGTCACTTTATCTATTCGGGTAGATAATAGAGTCCGAGAGAGAAGGAGGCAGAAGCAGTGGGGCCCATCCAATCAATCAGCAACTCGGTTACCATTCGGTTCAGGAAGTGAACCAGAACGTATTGATCGATATTCCCCACACGGGATTAGTGGAGGGGTCTTGCCACCAGATCCTGAACCAATGCAAGTGGGGAGACACAGGCTAACTAAGGAGGAGCGCCAACGTAGACGTGAGACCAACAGCTGTCTCTACTGTGGTAGCTCAGGACATTACATCTCCGTTTGTCCACAGCGCTCGTTAAACTGCCCGGCTCGCTAGTTTTGGGAGGAATTTTAGCGAGCCAGTTTCAACCTCTCAAGAATCCTGTCAGACCCCGTTTTCCTGCGACCCTTATGAATAAGGATCAGAGCTTAGAGATGAACGCTTTTATCGATTCAGGTGCCGATGGCAGCTTTATTGATGCCGACTTGGTGGAACAGCTGGGGCTTTCCAAGGAGCAATTGCCGGAAGCCATTGAAGCAACCACTCTGAACGGCAGTAGTCTGGCACGGATCACTATGAGGACTGAACCGGTTAAGATGTTGTTGTCGGGGAATCATTCAGAGTTTATCTCCTTCTTCATTCTGTCCTCGCCCCATGTTCCTCTGGTTCTTGGTTACCCCTGGCTGAAGGAACACAATCCCTCGTTTGATTGGGTGACGGGTAAGATAACTAGTTGGAGCATTGATTGTCATGCTAACTGTCTTAGGACTGCCTGTTCTCCTGCCGTTTCCAGTCAGGTCAGTGCCTCTGCTCCTCCTGATTTGTCCCTGGTTCCAGAAACATATCACGAGTTGGGTGAAGTATTCAGTAAACAGAAGGCTCAGTCCCTTCCTCCCCACCGACCTTATGACTGTGCGATTAATCTGTTTCCTGGAGCCGCCTTTCCCAAGGGACGGTTATACAGTATCTCTCGACCTGAACGTGAGGCCTTGGAGACCTACATCAAGGAGTCTCTAGCTGCAAGTCTCATTCGGCCCTCGTCATCACCTCTGGGAGCAGGATTTTTTTTTGTGAGCAAGAAGGATGGCTCTCTTCGACCGTGTATTGATTATCAGGGTTTGAATGATATTACGGTCAAGAACAAGTATCCCCTGCCCTTGATGAGCTCGGCTTTCGATTCTTTACAGGGTGCTACGGTTTTTACGAAGCTTGATTTACGTAATGCTTATCATTTGGTTCGGATCAAGGAGGGGGACGAGTGGTTGACTGGGTTCAATACTCCGATGGGACATTTCGAGTACCAGGTGATGCTGTTTGGACTGACCAACGCTCCTGCTGTGTTCCAAAGTATGGTGAATGACGTTCTGAGAGATATGATTGGTATTTTTGTGTTCGTTTACCTGGATGATATCGTCATCTTCTCGAAGGAGCTTTCTAGCCACGTTCAGCATGTCAAGCAGGTCCTGCAGCGGTTATTGGAGAACCGTCTGTTCGTGAAGGCTGAGAAGTGCGATTTTCACGCCCACATGACGTCCTTCCTCGGGTACATCATCTCCAGGGGAGAGATCAAGATGGACCAAGAGAAGGTTCGGGCGGTTCGGGATTGGGTCCAGCCCGGTACGAGATTGCAGCTCCAGAGATTCCTGGGGTTTGCGAATTTTTATCGGAGGTTTATCCGTGATTACAGCCGGGTGGCCGCCCCTTTAACTGTACTGACGTCTTGCACCAGAAAGTTCTGTTGGTCTCCTGAGGCAGACCGAGCATTTCTAGATTTGAAGAGCCGATTCACCAACGCCCCGATTCTCTCTCAACCTGACACTTCCCGTCAGTTCGTTGTGGAGGTGGATGCGTCTGATGTGGGGGTGGGCGCCATCCTGTCCCAGCGTAGCTCCACTGACGGTAAACTCCATCCCTGCGCCTTCTACTCTTGTCGTCTTTCTCCAGCTGAAAGAAACTACGATGTGGGTAACCGGGAGCTTCTCGCTGTGAAGCTCGCCTTGGAGGAGTGGCGTCACTGGTTGGAGGGAGCGGAGCAACCGTTTGTGGTCTGGACTGACCACAAGAATCTGGCTTACGTGCAATCGGCTAAACGTCTCAACTCCCGTCAGGCCCGGTGGGCTTTGTTTTTTGGAGGCTTCAATTTTTCCCTGACGTTCCGACCTGGGTCGAAGAACGGGAAGGCGGACGCCCTGTCCCGGATGTTCTCCAAGACGGAGGAGAGTGGGGGCAAGACTGAGACGATTCTTCCCCAGAACGTTGTCGTGGGAGCCGTTACATGGAGGATTGAGGAGGAGGTGATGGCGGCTCTTCGGACACAGCCCGGGCCCGATAACGGTCCACCCGGTCGGTTGTTCGTGCCTGAGTCGGTTCGTTCTGCTGTCCTTCAGTGGTCCCACGCCAGCAAGATAGCTTGTCACCCTGGTGTTGCTCGGACTATGGCGTTACTGCGCAGACGATTTTGGTGGCCTGCCATGGGAGAAGATACCCGGAGGTTTGTTGCCGCTTGTCCTGTTTGTGCGCAGAATAAGAGTACCAATCGGGCCAGCTCTGGGCTTCTTCACCCCCTACCTATTCCCCGGCGACCTTGGTCGCATCTGGCCCTGGATTTTGTCACGGGGTTGCCCTCTTCTGTTGGTAACACGGTTATTCTGACCATTGTGGATAGATTCAGCAAGTTTGCCCACTTTGTTCCCCTCTCCAAGCTGCCTTCTGCCACTGAGACGTCCGAGATCCTGGTTAGGGAGGTGTTCAGGGTCCACGGGTTGCCCTGTGACATTGTTTCTGACCGTGGTCCTCAGTTTACCTCTGCTGTCTGGAAGTCTTTCTGTTTGGCCATTGGAGCTACAGTCAGTCTCACATCTGGATTTCACCCCCAATCTAATGGTCAGGCAGAGAGAGCCAACCAGAAGATGGAGTCCACGCTGCGCTGTCTTGTTTCCTCTGATCCCACCTCTTGGTCCTCTCAATTACCCTGGGTCGAGTATGCTCATAATACTCTCCCTTCATATGCCACTGGGATGTCTCCCTTCCAGTGCCTGTACGGTTACCAACCTCCCTTGTTTCCTTCTCAGGAGCGGGATCTCTCGGTTCCTTCTGTCCAGACCCACATTCGTCGTTGCCACCGCACCTGGCATCGGGCCAGGAAGGCCCTCAAGGTTTCTGACCGGTATCAGATCCAGGCGAATCGTCGCCGTATTCCTGCCCCCGCTTATACCGTTGGAGATAAGGTTTGGTTGGCTACACGGGATCTTCCTCTACGGACTGAGTCGAGGAAACTGTCACCGAAGTTCATTGGTCCGTTTGTAGTGGAGAAGATCATTAATCCTGTTGTGGTCCGACTCAAGTTGCCTGCTACACTAAGAGTACATCCCACCTTTCATGTCTCCTGCCTCAAGCCGGTTCTCCTCAGTCCTCTGTTGCCCCCTCCTCCTCGTCCTCCTCCTCCTCGGATGATCGGAGGTGGTCCTGTCTACACGGTGCGCCGCATCATGGACTCCAGACGGCGGGGTCGAGGGTTCCAGTATTTAGTGGATTGGGAAGGATATGGTCCTGAGGAGAGGAGTTGGATTCCTCGGCGTCAGATCCTTGACGATGACCTGCTTCGTGACTTTTACCGCCTCCACCCTGGCGCTCCGGGTAGTCTGCCCGGTGGCGTTCGTCGGAGGGGGGGTACCGGATCGTGCTTCTACACCTGCATTGCTTGCTGTTTGGGGTTTTAGGCTGGGTTTCTGTACAGCACTTTGAGATATCAGCTGATGTACGAAGGGCTATATAAATAAATTTGATTTGATTTACTGTCACGAATCCCGTTTCCTGAGTCTGTTTTTTGCCAGTGTTCTGTCCTGGAGTGTTTTTTCCGGCGTCCTGGAACGCACCCTGTCTGGTTGCCGGGCAATGTAGCCAGTTGGGAGTTCTGATTACCCGCACCTGTATCCCATCAGCTATCTGCACACCTGGTCCTGATCATCATCTCTCCTCTTCATAAGCCCGGACCTGACAACCATTCCCTGCCGGATCGTTAGCCATGAACAGTATGTTGTGCCATAGTATCAGCCTCAAGTTGGATAGAATTTGTTTTGTTGTTTTGTACGTCTTGCTTGCCTTCAACTTACCTCCGTTTGTTCTGTCTTCAGTTACTCACCCGGATCATTTACCCCATTCCCGCCTGGTCGTCGGAGGATTCCGCTTCCCCATTGGATCCACCTATTCACTCCCATCAACTCACCACCGCTGCCCGCTACGCCACCTGGATGTATCTACCCACTCACATTCACTTGTAAATAAATACTCACCTTCTTCCTACTCTCCTTGTCCTGGTCTGCTTCTGGGTTCAATTTTGAAGAAACGTGACAATTTGCTTTGAGGGGGAACTGCACCAATGAAATCGCAGGATTTCATAGCATAAATTTATATACCAGCACAAAATAAATGGACCATTCGGAGGCGCTCAAATGTGTGTCCGTTCAGTCAGAACTTCTAAGCCTGCACTAGTCTCCCCCTCCCAATGAGTCTCTGGCACTAGACGGATTAATTCTGCACCTGACTAGATCTGCTCAGGTACAGATGGCGCTAAAGCAAAAAGCTAATTGTAATTAACTTATAAATAAATGATCATAACAGTCATAGGAGCCTGGGACCTGATAAACTGGACAACTACATCTAACAAGAGCTGAAGGACAGAGGGATACACTGGCTAGAACTTTCTTATCAAAGATCTGGTAGGATGTCATTGTGTCCCACAATGTTGTTCATCAGATTCTACTGTAGGTGACGGGGCGACATGTGTGGACTAATAAAAAAAACGGGTGTATCACGAAGCAAGATCAAATTAATTAGCCAGCTTGAATGTGAAGTTGTAACAAAGCATGGTGTTTTGCAATGGGACTGACATCTGTTGGTGTTACTCTCAGCACTAGGACTAATAACTGCTGGTGTTACTCTCAGCACTAGAGTAACACCAGCAGGACTGATAACTGCTGGTCTTACTATCACCAAAAGGACTGATAACTGCTGGTGTTACTCTCAGCAAAAGGACTGATAACTGCTGGTCTTACTATCAGCAAAAGGACTGATAACTGTTGGTGTTAATCTCAGCAATAGGACTGATAACTGTTGGTGTTACTCTCATCAAAAGGACTGATAACTGCTGGTCTTACTATCAGCAAAAGGACTGATAACTGCTGGTGTTACTCTCAGCAAAAGGACTGATAACTGTTGGTATTACTCTCAGCAAAAGGACTGATAACTGTTGGTGTTACTCTCAGCAAAAGGACTGATAACTGTTGGTGTTACTCTCAGCAAAAGGACTGATAACTGCTGGTGTTACTCTCAGCAAAAGGACTGATAACTGCTGGTGTTACTCTCAGCAATAGGACTAATAACTGCTGGTGTTACTCTCAGCACTAGGACTGATAACTGCTGGTGTTACTCTCAGCAAAAGCACTGATAACTGCTGGTGTTACTCTCAGCAATAGGACTGATAACTGCTGGTGTTACTCTCAGCATTAGGACTGATAACTGCTGGTGTTACTCTCAGCAAAAGGACTGATAACTGCTGGTGTTACTCTCAGCAAAAGGACTGATAACTGCTGGTGTTACTCTCAGCAAAAGGACTGATAACTGCTGGTGTTACTCTCAGCAATAGGACTGATAACTGTTGGTGTTACTCTCAGCAAAAGGACTGATCACTGCTGGTGTTACTCTCAGCACTAGGACTAATAACTGCTGGTGTTACTCTCAGCAATAGGACTGATAACTGCTGGTGTTACTCTCAGCAAAAGGACTGATAACTGCTGGTCTTACTATCAGCAAAAGGACTGATAACTGCTGGTGTTACTCTCAGCAAAAGGACTGATTACTGTTGGTATTACTCTCAGCATTAGGACTAATAACTGCTGGTGTTACTCTCAGCAAAAGGACTGATAACTGTTGGTGTTACTCTCAGCAAAAGGACTGATAACTGCTGGTGTTACTCTCAGCAAAAGGACTGATAACTGCTGGTGTTACTCTCAGCAATAGGACTAATAACTGCTGGTGTTACTCTCAGCACTAGGACTGATAACTGCTGGTGTTACTCTCAGCAAAAGGACTGATAACTGCTGGTGTTACTCTCAGCAAAAGGACTGATAACTGCTGGTGTTACTCTCAGCAATAGGACTAATAACTGCTGGTGTTAATCTCAGCAATAGGACTGATAACTGTTGGTGTTACTCTCAGCAAAAGGACTGATAACTGCTGGTCTTACTATCAGCAAAAGGACTGATAACTGCTGGTGTTACTCTCAGCAAAAGGACTGATAACTGTTGGTATTACTCTCAGCAAAAGGACTGATAACTGTTGGTGTTACTCTCAGCAAACGGACTGATAACTGTTGGTTTTACTCTCAGCAAAAGGACTGATAACTGCTGGTGTTACTCTCAGCAAAAGGACTGATAACTGCTGGTGTTACTCTCAGCAATAGGACTAATAACTGCTGGTGTTACTCTCAGCACTAGGACTGATAACTGCTGGTGTTACTCTCAGCAAAAGCACTGATAACTGCTGGTGTTACTCTCAGCAAAAGGACTGATAACTGCTGGTGTTACTCTCAGCAAAAGGACTGATAACTGCTGGTGTTACTCTCAGCAATAGGACTGATAACTGCTGGTGTTACTCTCAGCAAAAGGACTGATAACTGCTGGTGTTACTCTCAGCAATAGGACTGATAACTGTTGGTGTTACTCTCAGCAAAAGGACTGATAACTGTTGGTGTTACTCTCAGCAAAAGGACTGATAACTGTTGGTGTTACTCTCAGCAAAAGGACTGATAACTGCTGGTGTTACTCTCAGCAAAAGGACTGATAACTGCTGGTGTTACTCTCAGCAAAAGGACTGATAACTGCTGGTGTTACTCTCAGCAATAGGACTGATAACTGTTGGTGTTACTCTCAGCAAAAGGACTGATCACTGCTGGTGTTACTCTCAGCACTAGGACTAATAACTGCTGGTGTTAATCTCAGCAATAGGACTGATAACTGTTGGTGTTACTCTCAGCAAAAGGACTGATAACTGCTGGTCTTACTATCAGCAAAAGGACTGATAACTGCTGGTGTTACTCTCAGCAAAAGGACTGATAACTGTTGGTATTACTCTCAGCAAAAGGACTGATAACTGTTGGTGTTACTCTCAGCAAAAGGACTGATAACTGTTGGTGTTACTCTCAGCAAAAGGACTGATAACTGCTGGTGTTACTCTCAGCAAAAGGACTGATAACTGCTGGTGTTACTCTCAGCAATATGACTAATAACTGCTGGTGTTACTCTCAGCACTAGGACTGATAACTGCTGGTGTTACTCTCAGCAAAAGCACTGCTAACTGCTGGTGTTACTCTCAGCAAAAGGACTGATAACTGCTAGTGTTACTCTCAGCAAAAGAACTGATAACTGCTGGTGTTACTCTCAGCAAAAGGACTGATAACTGCTGGTGTTACTCTCAGCAATAGGACTGATAACTGTTGGTGTTACTCTCAGCAAAAGGACTGATAACTGTTGGTGTTACTCTCAGCAAAAGGACTGATAACTGTTGGTGTTACTCTCAGCAAAAGGACTGATAACTGCTGGTGTTACTCTCAGCAAAAGGACTGATAACTGCTGGTGTTACTCTCAGCAAAATGACTGATAACTGCTGGTGTTACTCTCAGCAATAGGACTGATAACTGCTGGTGTTACTCTCAGCAATAGGACTGATAACTGCTGGTGTTACTCTCAGCAAAAGGACTGATAACTGCTGGTGTTACTCTCAGCAATAAGACTGATAACTGCTGGTGTTACTCTCAGCATTAGGACTGATAACTGCTGGTGTTACTCTCAGCAAAAGGACTGATAACTGCTGGTGTTACTCTCAGCATTAGGACTGATAACTGCTGGTGTTACTCTCAGCAAAAGGACTGATAACTGCTGGTGTTACTCTCAGCAATAGGACTGATAACTGTTGGTGTTACTCTCAGCAAAAGGACTGATCACTGCTGGTGTTACTCTCAGCACTAGGACTAATAACTGCTGGTGTTAATCTCAGCAATAGGACTGATAACTGTTGGTGTTACTCTCAGCAAAAGGACTGATAACTGCTGGTCTTACTATCAGCAAAAGGACTGATAACTGCTGGTGTTACTCTCAGCAAAAGGACTGATAACTGTTGGTATTACTCTCAGCAAAAGGACTGATAACTGTTGGTGTTACTCTCAGCAAAAGGACTGATAACTGTTGGTGTTACTCTCAGCAAAAGGACTGATAACTGCTGGTGTTACTCTCAGCAAAAGGACTGATAACTGCTGGTGTTACTCTCAGCAATAGGACTAATAACTGCTGGTGTTACTCTCAGCACTAGGACTGATAACTGCTGGTGTTACTCTCAGCAAAAGCACTGATAACTGCTGGTGTTACTCTCAGCAAAAGGACTGATAACTGCTGGTGTTACTCTCAGGAAAAGGACTAATAACTGCTGGTGTTACTCTCAGCAATAGGACTGATAACTGCTGGTGTTACTCTCAGCAATAGGACTGATAACTGCTGGTGTTACTCTCAGCAAAAGGACTGATAACTGCTGGTGTTACTCTCAGCAATAAGACTGATAACTGCTGGTGTTACTCTCAGCATTAGGACTGATAACTGCTGGTGTTACTCTCAGCAAAAGGACTGATAACTGCTGGTGTTACTCTCAGCAATAAGACTGATAACTGCTGGTGTTACTCTCAGCATTAGGACTGATAACTGCTGGTGTTACTCTCAGCAAAAGGACTGATAACTGCTGGTGTTACTCTCAGCATTAGGACTGATAACTGCTGGTGTTACTCTCAGCAAAAGGACTGATAACTGCTGGTGTTACTCTCAGCAAAAGGACTGATAACTGCTGGTGTTACTCTCAGCAAAAGGACTGATAACTGCTGGTGTTACTCTCAGCAATAGGACTGATAACTGTTGGTGTTACTCTCAGCAAAAGGACTGATAACTGTTGGTGTTACTCTCAGCAAAAGGACTGATAACTGTTGGTGTTACTCTCAGCAAAAGGACTGATAACTGTTGGTGTTACTCTCAGCAAAAGGACTGATAACTGCTGGTGTTACTCTCAGCAAAAGGACTGATAACTGCTGGTGTTACTCTCAGCAAAAGGACTGATAACTGCTGGTGTTACTCTCAGCAAAAGGACTGATAACTGCTGGTGTTACTCTCAGCAAAAGGACTGATAACTGCTGGTGTTACTCTCAGCAATAGGACTAATAACTGCTGGTGTTACTCTCAGCACTAGGACTGATAACTGCTGGTGTTACTCTCAGCAAAAGCACTGATAACTGCTGGTGTTACTCTCAGCAATAGGACTGATAACTGCTGGTGTTACTCTCAGCATTAGGACTGATAACTGCTGGTGTTACTCTCAGCAAAAGGACTGATAACTGCTGGTGTTACTCTCAGCAAAAGGACTGATAACTGTTGGTGTTACTCTCAGCAAAAGGACTGATAACTGTTGGTGTTACTCTCAGCAAAAGGACTGATAACTGCTGGTGTTACTCTCAGCAAAAGGACTGATAACTGCTGGTGTTACTCTCAGCAAAAGGACTGATAACTGCTGGTGTTACTCTCAGCAAAAGGACTGATAACTGCTGGTGTTACTCTCAGCAAAAGGACTGATAACTGCTGGTGTTACTCTCAGCAATAGGACTAATAACTGCTGGTGTTACTCTCAGCACTAGGACTGATAACTGCTGGTGTTACTCTCAGCAAAAGCACTGATAACTGCTGGTGTTACTCTCAGCAATAGGACTGATAACTGCTGGTGTTACTCTCAGCATTAGGACTGATAACTGCTGGTGTTACTCTCAGCAAAAGGACTGATAACTGTTGGTGTTACTCTCAGCAAAAGGACTGATAACTGCTGGTGTTACTCTCAGCAAAAGGACTGATAACTGCTGGTGTTACTCTCAGCAAAAGGACTGATAACTGCTGGTGTTACTCTCAGCAATAGGACTGATAACTGCTGGTGTTACTCTCAGCAATAGGACTGATAACTGCTGGTGTTACTCTCAGCAAAAGGACTGATAACTGCTGGTGTTACTCTCAGCAATAAGACTGATAACTGCTGGTGTTACTCTCAGCATTAGGACTGATAACTGCTGGTGTTACTCTCAGCAAAAGGACTGATAACTGCTGGTGTTACTCTCAGCATTAGGACTGATAACTGCTGGTGTTACTCTCAGCAAAAGGACTGATAACTGCTGGTGTTACTCTCAGCAAAAGGACTGATAACTGCTGGTGTTGCTCTCAGCAATAGGACTGATAACTGTTGGTGTTACTCTCAGCAAAAGGACTGATAACTGTTGGTGTTACTCTCAGCAAAAGGACTGATAACTGTTGGTGTTACTCTCAGCAAAAGGACTTATAACTGTTGGTGTTACTCTCAGCAAAAGGACTGATAACTGCTGGTGTTACTCTCAGCAAAAGGACTGATAACTGTTGGTGTTACTCTCAGCAAAAGGACTTATAACTGTTGGTGTTACTCTCAGCAAAAGGACTGATAACTGCTGGTGTTACTCTCAGCAAAAGGACTGATAACTGCTGGTGTTACTCTCAGCAAAAGGACTGATAACTGCTGGTGTTACTCTCAGAAAAAGGACTGATAACTGCTGGTGTTACTCTCAGCAAAAGGACTGATAACTGCTGGTGTTACTCTCAGCAATAGGACTAATAACTGCTGGTGTTACTCTCAGCACTAGGACTGATAACTGCTGGTGTTACTCTCAGCAAAAGCACTGATAACTGCTGGTGTTACTCTCAGCAATAGGACTGATAACTGCTGGTGTTACTCTCAGCATTAGGACTGATAACTGCTGGTGTTACTCTCAGCAAAAGGACTGATAACTGCTGGTGTTACTCTCAGCAAAAGGACTGATAACTGCTGGTGTTACTCTCAGCAAAAGGACTGATAACTGCTGGTGTTACTCTCAGCAATAGGACTGATAACTGTTGGTGTTACTCTCAGCAAAAGGACTGATCACTGCTGGTGTTACTCTCAGCACTAGGACTAATAACTGCTGGTGTTAATCTCAGCAATAGGACTGATAACTGTTGGTGTTACTCTCAGCAAAAGGACTGATAACTGCTGGTCTTACTATCAGCAAAAGGACTGATAACTGTTGGTGTTACTCTCAGCAAAAGGACTGATAACTGTTGGTGTTACTCTCAGCAAAAGGACTGATAACTGCTGGTGTTACTCTCAGCAAAAGGACTGATAACTGCTGGTGTTACTCTCAGCAATAGGACTGATAACTGCTGGTGTTACTCTCAGCAATAGGACTGATAACTGCTGGTGTTACTCTCAGCAAAAGGACTGATAACTGCTGGTGTTACTCTCAGCAATAAGACTGATAACTGCTGGTGTTACTCTCAGCATTAGGACTGATAACTGCTGGTGTTACTCTCAGCAAAAGGACTGATAACTGATGGTGTTACTCTCAGCAAAAGGACTGATAACTGCTGGTGTTACTCTCAGCAATAGGACTGATAACTGCTGGTGTTACTCTCAGCACTAGAACTGATAACCGCTGGTGTTACTCTCAGCAAAAGGACTGATAACTGCTGGTGTTTCTCTCAGCAAAAGGACTGATAACTGCTGGTGTTACTCTCAGCAAAAAAGCTGATAACTGCTGGTGTTACTCTCAGCAAAAGGACTGATAACTGCTGGTGTTACTATCAACAAAAGGACTGATAACTGCTGGTGTTACTCTCAGCAATAGGACTGATAACTGCTGGTGTTACTCTCAACAAAAGGACTGATAACTGCTGGTGTTACTCTCAGCACTAGGACTGATAACTGCTGGTATTACTCTCAGCAAAAGGACAGATAACTGTTGGTGTTACTCTCAGCAAAAGGACTGATAACTGCTGGCGTTACTCTCAGCAAAAGGACTGATAACTGCTGGTGTTACTCTCAGCACTAGGACTGATAACTGCTGGTGTTACTCTCAGCAAAAGGACAGATAACTGTTGGTGTTACTCTCAGCAAAAGGACTGATAACTGCTGGTGTTACTCTCAGCAAAAGGACTGATAACTGCTGGTGTTACTCTCAGCAATAGGACTGATAACTGCTGGTGTTACTCTCAGCACTAGAACTGATAACCGCTGGTGTTACTCTCAGCAAAAGGACTGATAACTGCTGGTGTTACTCTCAGCAAAAGGACTGTTAACTGCTGGTGTTACTCTCAGCAAAAGGACTGATAACTGCTGGTGTTACTCTCAGCAATAGGACGGATAACTTCTGGTGTTACTCTCAGCAAAAGGACTGATAACTCCTGGTGTTACTCTCAGCACTAGGACTGATAACTGCTGGTATTACTCTCAGCAAAAGGACAGATAACTGTTGGTGTTACTCTCAGCAAAAGGACTGATAACTGCTGGTGTTACTCTCAGCAAAAGGACTGATAACTGATGGTGTTACTCTCAGCACTAGGACTGATAACTGCTGGTGTTACTCTCAGCAAAAGGACAGATAACTGTTGGTGTTACTCTCTGCAGTAGGACTGATAACTGCTGGTGTTACTCTCAGCACTAGGACTGATAACTGCTGGTGTTACTCTTAGCAAAAGGACTGATAACTGCTGGTGTTACTCTCAGCAAAAGGACTGATAACTGTTGGTGTTACTCTCAGCACTAGGACTGATAACTGCTGGTGTTACTCTCAGCAATAGGACTGATAACTGCTGGTGTTACTCTCAGCAAAAGGACTGATAACTGCTGGTGTTACTCTCAGCACTAGGACTGATAACTGTTGGTGTTACTCTCAGCAAAAGGACTGATAACTGCTGGTGTTACTCTCAGCACTAGGACTGATAACTGCTGGTGTTACTCTCCCATCCCCGGAGCCTCCCTGGTTGCTGGCCTGTTCCTGGGGTGACCAGCGTTGAGAATACAAACACACCGGCAGTTACTGCTGCAGGAAAACAAGGAGCATAAAGACACTCCTGAGCACCAAGCCACGAGCAACACACCGTTTATCACCCGCCTGCTGATTAAACAACTTTGACTGGGACCAGTCGGCTGGGTCAGACGTCAACTCTAGCAGCCAAAAGTGGCTTTGACTAGCAATAGTCCCCAATCTGGCAAATCCACCACCGGCTCTGTTGTCTCACCCGGTTAGACAGGGGACTCTGATTAATGAGAGATGCAATTGGGTGTTGCGATGGGGAACTGTGATTTAGAGTTCCTGCCGGGCCCGGGGCTGGCTCTATTGCCACTATTATCTCCATCCGTCAGCCAGGGCATTAGAGCTAGCGGCATTGTCACCCAGACAGAAGGGAAGCTTTCAGTTCCTTCTCTCTGTCTTTCCCTCCACCGAGTGTCTTTCCAAACAACAACTGTGAGAGCTTGGGACTATAAGGTTATATCTGCAAAAATATGATTGTGAGATAATTGCCTTTAAAGTTCTGAACCCTCATTGGTTTCAATGGTGTCAGTGATTTTTATCTTGTATTCTTTTGAACTTAACAACATGAATTGGGTTATTTAGAGTACTATATCGGTAAAGAACATTGAACAGAACAAGGCTGTCAATAACTACTTTTTTGACAAAATTCAGATATAACCTTATAGTCTCGTGCTGGTTTTGATTTGTTGTTCCTACAGTTGAAGGTCATTGGCTGAAACGTCGAATTGCAATAGTACGAGTGCGTTAGTGCGGCTCGATTCCTTTTCAGCCGTTCAAAATGTTGAGCATGAAGTACATCCGTGGGCTTTCCGTATTCTTCAAAACTACTTATACCCTTAGCCACCCAAGGTAAAATTAGATTAGGACTGGGGGATTAAAAATGAATGGGGAAATCCAGCCGACTGTAACAGTGAGACAGGGAGGCAAGGAGGGGAAAAGCAATCAGGAGAAACCATAGCCTCTGCTGCTGGTATGGTGGCCCGAGGGGAGAAGTACAGGAGAGGTCTGGTCGTGGGTTTCACAGGTAGGGGCCGGAGTGACGTTACAGTAACAGTTACACACTTGTCTTTTTCCTCTCCTTCCTTCCTCTCTTCTCAGGCCACCAGATCTGACATGAGATTTGATATCTAGGTGCTACTGGGAGGGCCCCTATTGCCCCCCCCCCCCCCCCCCACATGTTTCTGTCTGTTCTGTCTCTCCTTACCCTCCGTCCGAGGGTTCCTTGACAGACCTGGTGGTCCGTGACAGAGGGCTGAGATGCGGCGGATCAGTTGGGGGGCCGGAGGAACATAGAGCAAGTGGGGTGGGGCACTCGGGCAATTAACAAGATGGGCCGGTGTCATTCGAAACGGGCCGACATATAAGGACACAAAGGCAGGCGCCGGCAGGTAGGCATACCTTCCACATACAGAATAACATGGAGGGTACCGAGGTGAAACGTAAAGCCAGCAGAGCGTCTTATGAAGTCTCACAGATTCTGAGCAGACTCACAGTGCGTGGAAACAATGTGTATATGAGGAAAGGGTGTTGAAACACTAATGACATTGCCCGTCCCAGACTAACCATGTTAAACCAACTCATATGGCGTCCAGAATTGCATTACATTTATGACCAATGGCGTTCACCACCACCGAATCGGATATTTCTTTCAAATCAACCAGTAAACATGCATACAGCTTTAAAACAATGAACAACCAACGTTCTAACATGCTAACGTGTTGAACTATGCTCCCTTTCACAATCTTTTCTTGTGAAAAGCCGAAGCCAGCTATTACAGTAACTCAGCAGGTGACATTGCATTAACAGATCTTGTTTCAAACACAATTAGAGCAGATTCCCTCTCTTCCTTTGCCCTCTTTTAAGTCCAAACACACACCAAACTCACACGTTGGCACGGTGCCAGCTCATTCCAGACTTGTCGTTGGTACAACATACAGTATGTGGGCTGGTCATGCCGGAGAGCTTCTCCAACCAATTACCTCCACAGCAACAGCTCACTGATGCGTTTAAGATACTGTGCACTGCCTCGCTGTACAACCGATCACAATGGCCTCACAAACATAGACTGTTATAGATCTCTGTGTTCTAGATAGGCTGTGCAGCCAGCCACAATGGACTCACAAACATAGACTGTTATAGATCTCTGTGTTCTAGATAGGCTGTGCAGCCAGCCACAACGGACTCACAAACATAGACTGTTATAGATCTCTGTGTTCTAGATAGGCTGTGCAGCCAGCCACAATGGACTCACAAACATAGACTGTTATAGATCTCTGTGTTCTAGATAGGCTGTGCAGCCAGCCACAATGGATTCACAAACATAGACTGTTATAGATCTCTGTGTTCTAGATAGGCTGTGCAGCCAGCCACAACGGACTCACAAACATAGACTGTTATAGATCTCTGTGTTCTAGATAGGCTGTGCAGCCAGCCACAATGGGCTCACAAACATAGACTGTTATAGATCTCTGTGTTCTAGATAGGCTGTGCAGCCAGCCACAATGAACTCACAAACATAGACTGTTATAGATCTCTGTGTTCTAGATAAGCTGTGCAGCCAGCCACAACGGACTCACAATCAAAGTGTTAGCAGTAGCGTACTAATGATACGAAATAGATTAGTTACATAACCAGTCAATACTGTACATCCTGTGAGGCCCAGATGCACAAAAGATCAATAATCGACAGGTAATGAGTAATACTACAAGCTAGAATTCTACTGTGTTCCTTTTCCTCACTAAAACAGCACCCAATCCACAAACTGACCATTGAGTCCACATAAATCCAGAGTGTAGTTCAGTTCATGGTATTGGATTGGGCACTCCATCATTCCTGTACACACTGTTAGAAGGCCCAGCCCCAGCCCCCCAGCCTGACTGATGGACAGCATGGAGATACCTGAGGGGAACAGGTCATTTTGACAAGGCTGAGAGAGAGGGAGAAAACGTACAGGACACCGGTAATGAGAAACATCACTTGGCACTGGGGCCACTGTTTGCATAATTCACGGATCTTTGCTATGGGTGGTTTATTGGCACCTGTGCGATCGGTGGGTTGTGGGGCCCAGCTGGCGGCCCCTCAGTGAACACAGATCCTGTTTCAACCACCAGCCTGGCTCTTTCCAGCCTCCATAGTTATCAGCCTGGCCTGCTGGGTCAAATGCAGTTTAGAGGTGTGGGTGCCACTGTTTATGACGTAGACTAAAGGGCAAGGGGACTCCACTTCAGAGTGAGGGGGACAATAGGGGAGGATGGCGAGGGTAGAGGTGGGGAGGATAGAGGTGGCGAGGGTAGAGGTGGCGAGGATAGAGGTGGGGAGGATAGAGGTGGCGAGGATAGAGGTGGGGAGGATAGAGGTGGGGAGGATAGAGGTGGGGAGGATAGAGGTGGGGAGGATAGAGGTGGCGAGGATAGAGGTGGGTAGGATAGAGGTGGGGAGGATAGAGGTGGTGAGGATAGAGGTGGGGAGGATAGAGGTGGCGAGGATAGAGGTGGGGAGGATAGAGGTGGGGAGGATAGAGATGGCGAGGATAGAGGTGGGGAGGATAGAGGTGGGGAGGATAGAGGTGGCGAGGATAGAGGTGGGGAGGATAGAGGTGGTGAGGATAGAGGTGGTGAGGATAGAGGTGGGGAGGATAGAGGTGGGGAGGATAGAGGTGGTGAGGATAGAGGTGGTGAGGATAGAGGTGGGGAGGATAGAGGTGGTGAGGATAGAGGTGGGGAGGATAGAGGTGGTGAGGATAGAGGTGGTGAGGATAGAGGTGGGGAGGATAGAGGTGGCGAGGATAGAGGTGGGGAGGATAGAGGTGGGGAGGATAGAGGTGGTGAGGATAGAGGTGGTGAGGATAGAGGTGGGGAGGATAGAGGTGGTGAGGATAGAGGTGGTGAGGATAGAGGTGGGGAGGATAGAGGTGGTGAGGATAGAGGTGGTGAGGATAGAGGTGGGGAGGATAGAGGTGGCGAGGATAGAGGTGGAGAGGATAGAGGTGGGGAGGATAGAGGTGGGGAGGATAGAGGTGGTGAGGATAGAGGTGGGGAGGATAGAGGTGGGGAGGATAGAGGTGGTGAGGATAGAGGTGGGGAGGATAGAGGTGGTGAGGATAGAGGTGGCGAGGATAGAGGTGGGGAGGATAGAGGTGGGGAGGATAGAGGTGGCGAGGATAGAGGTGGCGAGGATAGAGGTGGGGAGGATAGAGGTGGGGAGGATAGAGGTGGGGAGGATAGAGGTGGCGAGGATAGAGGTGGGGAGGATAGAGGTGGGGAGGATAGAGGTGGCGAGGATAGAGGTGGGGGGGATAGAGGTGGCGAGGATAGAGGTGGCGAGGATAGAGGTGGGGAGGATAGAGGTGGCGAGGATAGAGGTGGGGAGGATAGAGGTGGTGAGGATAGAGGTGGTGAGGATAGAGGTGGGGAGGATAGAGGTGGCGAGGATAGGGGTGGGGAGGATAGAGGTGGGGAGGATAGAGGTGGCGAGGATAGAGGTGGGGAGGATAGAGGTGGCGAGGATAGAGGTGGGGAGGATAGAGGTGGCGAGGATAGAGGTGGGGAGGATAGAGGTGGGGAGGATAGAGGTGGGGAGGATAGAGGTGGTGAGGATAGAGGTGGTGAGGATAGAGGTGCGGGAGGATAGAGGTGGAGAGGATAGAGGTGGTGAAGGATAGCGGTGGGGAAGGATAGAGGTGGGGAGGATAGAGGTGGTGAGGATAGAGGTGGGGAGGATAGAGGTGGTGAGGATAGAGGTGGGGAGGATAAGAGGTGGGGAGGATAGAGGTGGGGAGAGTAGAGGTGGGGAGGAATAGATAGAGGTGGGGAGGATAGATGGTGGGAGGATAGAGGTGGGGAGGATAGATAGAGGTGGGGAGGATAGAGGTGAGGGAGGATAGAGGTGGGGAGGATAGATAGAGTGGTGAGGATATGAGGTGGGGAGGATAGAGGTGGGGAGGATAGAGGTGGGGTGAGGCATAGACGTGTGTGGAAGGATAGAAGGGTGGGGGAGGATAGAGGTGGGGAGGATAGAGGTGGCGAGGATTAGAGGTTGGGGAAGGATTAGAGGTGGCGGAGGATAGAGGTGGGGAGGATAGAGGTGGGGAGGGATAGAGGTGGTGAGGTATAGAGGTGGGGAGGATAGGATGTGAGAGTGGGGATGACTGATGCAAGGTTAAAACGTTTAATTAACATTTAAACGTTTAAACGTTTAATTAACATTTTCGTAACATAACAAAGTAACTGCCAAAATAAAGGAAAAACACCCCCCAAAAAAAGTGTCTTTATGTGGTGTCAGAACAGCTTCAATGGGCCTTGGCATAGATTCTACAAGTGTATGGAACTCTATTGGAGAGAGAATGATGATATCACTCTATTGATGAGAAATTCCATCACTTGGTATTTTGTTGATGGTGGTGGAAAACGCTGTCTCAGGCGCCTCCCCAGTGTTCAATTGGGTTGAGATCTGGTGACTGAGACAAACACACACAAACACACCTTTCAGACACCTCTGTCAAAGTCACTGAGATCTCTTCTTCCAGCCATGGTAGCCAGAATAATGGGCAACGAGGCATATTTATACATAAGCATGATGGGATGATAATTGCTTAATTAACTCAGGAACCACACCTGTGTGGAAATACCTGCTTACAATATACTTTGTATTCCTCATTTACTCTAGTGTTTCATTTATTTAGGCAGTTACCTGTACATGTAACAAATGTAACCTGTGAGGGGTAGGATTTTTGATTACATAAATATCCTACAATGCTTTTGACATGCTCCAAGCAAGCAGAAAATACAGTACGGCTTCCTTGTGTTCTACTGTTCTGTACTTACAATCCCTTCTCCCCTGCCTCTCTCTCTTTCCTATACCCAACCTCGTCTATCGTGTGTTTTCTCCTTCCCCCTCTGTCACTCTGAATTACGCTACATTAAGTCTAAATAGCCTGGGAAAGATATAAAGCCCAATAACATAGTTTCTTGAAGTGCCATTTATTCTCTCTCTCTCTCTCTCTCTCTCTCTCTCTCTCTCTCTCTCTCTCTCTCTCTCTCTCTCTCTCTCTCTCTCTCTCTCTCTCTCTCTCTCTCTCTCTCTCTCTCTCTCTCTCTCTCTCTCTCTCTCTCTCTCTCTCTCTCTCTCTCTCTCTCAAAGTGACCACATAAATACACACCATCACCATTAAACGTAGGTGCTTGATATTCACAACATACCCAGTAATAACAATATCCATATTGGGAGGGAAAAAGGTGTTGTTTCATCACCAATACAAGTTGTTTTTGTCATGGCTCTGTGCGCTTTGCGTGTTCGTCACAGCTAGCTGATATTTGACATGGTCATACAGCCATCGCCATCACACGCCAGTAGAGCTCACGACGCAAACAGAGTCATTACACAGATAAGAATGGAACAGGCCTGCTAGATGCGGTGGATCCAATGGCACAGCCCCTGTTATACGCGCTCAACGTCATGAAACGTGCAGTGCTATTAAACATCCCGCTGGCAGGAACTCCCAAAACAATACGTCAAGTCCATCAGTCACCTAGCTAGAAAACATAAGAGATTGGGCCCGGTGGGAAAGAGAGCCCACGGCTACAGGCTCTCCTTTTCTAGCACCCGAGTGTTCTTTTATTAATATATACTATATTATATATACATTGTTAATATAGTACTGATGTATTAGCCTGTAGAGTAGAACGAGAGGGAAAGGTGGAAACCTATACCATTGAGTCAGCACAGGATTCACAAAGAGACAGGCAATCACTAACCAGAATGGAAAAATGACCCTAAGTGCATAATATAGGCCCATTAAGTGCTGCAGGCAAGCACTATTTCTAGATACTAAGCCATCTCAATAGGCTATGGTCTTCATCTCCTCTCCTTCATCTGCACTGATGTGAGAGCTGGACACATGAAAGCACCTTCCAGTACAGAAGGAGAGTACATGAGACTAGGAGATGAAGACTATTGAGATGCACCCCAGATTGGCCCCTCTCCTCTGATGTTCTCTCCTCCCCCCTGGATCCCTGTCCTCTATTCTATGTCCCTACAAGGACTCTGTGACCTGACCTCCCTTCAGACACCAACCACGCTGATACTGGAATACAGGCTGCAGGCTTGATGTTTTTAGTTATTTTCTCTTTTTCACTCCCTCTCTCTCTCTCTCTCTCTCTGCACAATGTGCCTGCCGTGAGGGTTAGAGAGAGAGAGAAAGACAGAAAGAGAGAGAAAGAGAGACAGAGAGAGAGAGACAGACAGACAGAGACACAGACAGACAGACAGACAGACAGACAGACAGACAGACAGACAGACAGACAGACAGACAGACAGACAGACAGACAGACAGACAGACAGACAGACAGACAGACAGACAGACAGACAGACAGACAGAGAGACAGAGAGACAGAGAGACAGAGAGAGAGAGAGAGAGACACACAGACAGACAGACAGACAGACAGACAGACAGACAGACAGACAGACAGAGACACAGACAGGCAGGCGAAAGGAGCTGGAGGGATAAAAAGCAGACCAGTCAGCATGTCAAGGAAAAAGGGACAGCCAGAGAGCAGTGTTAGAGGGGGAGCATTGAAGTGTGTCATCCCTTTGACGTACACACAACTTAGAGAAGAGAGCACACACCTAACAGACGTCTCCATGGACCAAGAGGGGCGCCCTGTTTCAGATAGCTAATTAACATATTCCAAATGTTCCCCAAACGTTGCACAAAGGTTCTCCTGTTAGATAAAACAACAAATTAGACAATTTGTTAGGTCGCAAGTACAGTACGTCATAAAAACACATTTTGCTAAGTTGATGCGTTTTGACATTAAACACCAAATTCACGACAAGACGAGGCCAAACCAAAAAGCGCTAACTAGTTAAACAAGTAGGTTCAAGCAACTCCAGAACTGTTTTCCTGAGTGTGTTGATACCTTCTGCTACAGACACTGCTCCAATAGGTCGAATGCCATACTGTAGTTACAGGAGCCATGTTCCGATACTTGAATAATCCTTCCTTCCTTCCATCCATCCTTCCTTGAAGTCATCACTGAGGTTGAGTGGCTCAGGAAAGGGATGATTGCGTTCCTCAAGGAAGGGATGCATTTCAAAGGTACTTAACCAGGCCCTAGAAGTATCCATTGGGCACTTGGCAGTACAGGTATTACTATAGCACCATTCTAGGTTGAAAAAAAAACACATTTCAGGGTTCCAGGCTTCACTGGCACTAACTTCTGAAGGCTTTGTGAATGTGAAAACTGGGGCGGCAGGGTAGCCTAGTGGTTAGAGCGTTGGACTAGTAACCGAATGGTTGCAAGTTCAAATCCCCGATCCCCAAGCTGTTGTTCTGCCCCTGAACAGGCAGTTAACACATTGTTCCTAGGCCGTCATTGAAAATAAGAATTTGTTCTTAACTGACTTGCCTAGTTAAATAAAGGTAAAATAAAAATAAATAAATACTGTGTCTCAGTCAGGGAGAGAGACTCAGGCTGTAATCCAGAAGCCTATTACAGTGATGCTGGATCGATAAGGGACGCCAACACCTCCACTTCACTGATCTCCAGATAATCATGACATGCTGGAGGGAGGGAAGGAAAGAGGGAGGCTCTCATCAAGCACGTCCACCTGACAGACAGCATGCCCACGCACACTCACACGGTGCTACTGCACCATTTCCTCAGGCTGGGCCGCTGGGAGAAAGGCCCTTGGTAATTATGAGGATGAAACTAATATGGCAGTAAATATGTCCGCCTGGCCCAGGGCTCCATCTACACTAATGGAGACACAGCAGCACGATGCTGGAGAGAAAGAATTACAGAGGAAAACAACAGAGTGGACAACTGCAGAAGGGATAAAGTGAAATGGATTTTTTTTCCCCTCCACAAATCATCTCTCTATCACACATACTTAGTGCTTAGTCCCCTCCTGTACTCCCCTTTAACCCACGACTGCGTGGCCAAGCACGACTCCAACACCATCATTATGTTTGCTGACGACACAACAGCCTGATCACCGTACAGCCCAGTAGATCACTGGGGCGAAGCTTCCTGCTTCCACCCCCAAGCCATAAGACTGCTGAACAATTAATAAAATGGCCACCAGACTATTGCATTGACACCCTCTCCCCCTTTGTTTTTACACTGCTGTCACTCACTGTTTATTATCTATGCATTGTCACTTTACTCCTACCTACATGTAGGAATTACCTCGACTAACCTGTAACCCCGCACATTGACCCGGTACCTCATTATTATTTTATTGTGTTACTTGGTTTTTATTTTTTTTATTTGACTTTTGTTTATTTAGTATACATTTTCTTAATTTAACTCTATTATCTTAAAACTGCATTGTTGGTTAAGGGCTTGTAAGTAAGCATTTCACGGTGTTGTATTTGGCGCATGTGACAAATTAAATTTGATTTATTTTGTACATTCTGACTGTCTGTACCATCTCTTTCTCAATTCAATTTCAACGTAAGGAGCTTTATTGGCATGGGAAACGTGTTTACATTGCCAAAGCAAGTGGTTAAGTGGTTAAGCCTATCAGCAGATAATAAACAAAAATGAACAGTAAACATTACACTCACAAAAGTTCCAAAAGAATAAAGACATTTTGAATGTCATATTATGTCTATATACAGTGTTGTAATGATGTGCAAATCTATCTCTCTCCCTCTGTCAACTCTCTCTCTCTCTATCCCTCTCGCCCTCTCTCTCTCTATCCCTCTCGCCCTCTCGCCCTCTCTCTCTCTATCCCTCTCGCCCTCTCGCCCTCTCTCTCTCTATCCCTCTCGCCCTCTCTCTCTCTCTATCCCTCTTGCCCTCTCTCTCTCTCTATCCCTCTCGCCCTCTCGCCCTCTCTCTCTCTATCCCTCTCGCCCTCTCTCTCTCTCTATCCCTCTCGCCCTCTCTCTCTCTATCCCTCTCGCCCTCTCTCTCTCTATCCCTCTCGCCCTCTCTCTCTCTATCCCTCTTGCCCTCTCTCTCTCTCTATCCCTCTATCCCTCTCTCTCTCTCTCTATCCCTCTATCCCTCTCTCTCTCTCTCTATCCCTCTCGCCCTCTCTCTCTCTATCCCTCTCGCCCTCTCTCTCTCTATCCCTCTTGCCCTCTCTCTCTCTCTATCCCTCTATCCCTCTCTCTCTCTCTCTCTATCCCTCTATCCCCCTCTCTCTCTCTCTCTCCCTCTATCCCTCTCTCCCTCTCTCTCCTCTTTCTCTCTACTCTCTCTTCCACTGCTCCTCTAATTTCCTCCCTCACTCTTAACATCTCAATGCCCCCTCCACCTCCCTTATCTCTCATCTCACCTCCCTTATCTTTCCACCTCGCTTCTCTCCCTCCCTCACTATCTCCCTCTCCTTAATTATCTTACTCTTTCCCCATTTCTATCTCCCTCACTCATCTTTCTCTCCCTCATCCTCTTTATCTCTGCCTAGATCTTCATCTCTGTGTGTGTGTGTGTGTGCGTGCGTGCGCGTGCGTGCGTGCGTGTGTGTGTGTGTGCGTGCGTGCGAGTGCGTGGACAGAGGGACTCCCACATACCCTTCCAACCCTACAGTTTACACTGAGCCAGACTAACTTCCAGGTCTCTGCACAGTGTCAGCCTGAGCTTGTTTAGTGACATCGCTGCTTCCATCACCACAGAGTTTCTAACACATATGGATAGGTACACAAACAAGCACAAACTTGCCGAGAGAAGCTATTTCCACTGCCACCAGGCAGGCCGGCTCTGAGAAGAACAGTGGGGGACTCGAGCAACGTCATATGAAAAATACAATACAATATCATAGCCTTACTGTACATCAATGACTTCTATGGAAGAGCTATCTGCACATAGACGTAGCCTATCAGCATCACATAATATCTACATAAAAAAAGATGATCTCATATAATAACTAGCTAACTAGCTAGTTACTAACTAGCTCTATATCTGTTGTATACTTCTGTCTATTTCCCAGCTCATTCAAAGCCATTTCCCTGATAGCATTCCACTTGGTGTTTCTCTACTGACAAAGGGAAGAAGAATCTGACTTGAAGATGGAATTATATATTCGAGGTCTTTATTTTGTGAAAGACAGCCAGACTTGTGATTGACAGGGAATGATGGACTGATGAGAAAGGAAATGAGACAATAAAAGTGTGCAAATGAGTCCACCCCTATTGCCCTCTTTTTCACATCCCTCTCTCCCACGTTTCATCTCTCTCAATGACATCGATCTGTCTCTATCGCGTTCCTTTTTCACACTCTCTCTCCATTTCTCTCTATTGTGCTAGATCTAAGGGCTCCATTAGCTTGTGTGTGTGTGTGTCTCTGTGTGTGTGTGTGTGTGTGTGTGTGTGTGTGTGTGTGTGTGTGTGTGTGTGTGTGTGTGTGTGTGTGTGTGTGTGTGTGTGTGTGTGTGTGTGTGTGTGAGACAGGGATGAGATCATGTCAAGGCCAGTGCATAATGGCCATAGTGGAGTGGACTATTGTCCCATTAGTGGCTTTGACCCTTAACCCTAAATATGATCCTTCTCCTACTGGGCCTTGAGTGGTGAGGAAGAGGTGCGCGTGTGTGTGTGTGTCCGAGTATGCGTTTGTGTTTGTGTCTGCGTGTGTCCGCACTTGTGTGTGTGCGGTCACCGTATCGCAGTCTCTCTCGACAGTGGAAAAGTATTGGTGGAAACACCCCAGTGGAACCTCCTTTGTAACCTGAACATGTGGATCCTCTCCACCTGCATTGATGCATATCTCAGCTCCCTAGCCAAGGGACCAGAGCAATCAACACACTGCTAGTAATGTCTGGCCAAGCCAACATCCTCAATAACACATTTGATTGCACATGAAACATGCAGTGCCTTCAGAAAGTATTTACACATCATACCCCTTGACTTTTTAAAACCTGAATTTAAAATGGATTAAATTGAGTTTTTGTTTGTCACGGTCCTACACACAATACCCCATAATGTCAAAGTAGAATTATGTTTTAAGACATTTTTACAAATGTATAAAACATTTAAAGCTTTGAGTCAACAAGTATGAATACCCTTTTGTTATGGCAAGCCTAAATAAGTTCAGGAGTAATAAGTAATAGGTTGCATGGACTCACTCTGTGTGCAATAATAGATCTAAACATGATTTTTGAATGACTACTTTATCTCTGTACCCCACAGATACAATTATCTGTAAGGTCCCTCAGTTGAGCAGTGAATTTCAAATACAGATTCAGCCATAAAGACCAGAGAGGTTTTCCAATGCCTCGCAAAGAAGAGCAGCTACAAGACACATTGAATATCCCTTTGAGCATGGTGAAGTTATAAATTACACTTTGGATGGTGCATCAATACAACCAGTCACTTCAAAGATACAGGCGTCCTTCCTAACTCAGATGCCGGAGAGGAATGAAACTGCTCTGGGATTTCACCATGAGGCCAATGGTGATTTTAAAACAGTTACAGAGTTTAATGGCATTGTAGTTTCTTCACAATATGAACTTAATTGATAGTGAAAAGTGAGTGAAAAGAAGGAAGCCTGTCCAGAATACAAATATTCCAAAGGCCACGGGATGAGTTTTCAATACCGTCAATACCGTTGAAACTATTTATTTTAAGTTTTTCAATACACTTTAATATTTGTAGCAATTTTTTAAGTAAATACCTGCAGTCAACTTGCGTAATACGCAGTTCGCATTTTTCATTTAACCTCTCACATTATTTTACACTATGAAGCTTGTCGTAGTTCCCCAGAACAGTTGATCCAGTCACGAGTTTGTTTGTAAATACTGTAGAACAATGGGAGAAAGTGGGCTGTGTACTGACAAGGGTCGCGTTGAAAGCCAACAGTGTTTTTTTGCTTCAATAGAGGGACGTGCAACTATAGTTTTCCTTCACAGAAAATACAATAGTGGAACACATTTGGCAGAAAATAGCTTCATTTTCATCAGATGACAACAGAAGTGGCAAATGTTGCACAATCCAGGTGTGGAAAGCTCTTAGAGACTTCCCGAGAAAGACTGACAGCTGTAATCGCTGCCAAAGGTCATTCTGACATGTATTGACTCAGGGGGATAAATACTCATCAAATCAAGATATATTTAGTTTTATGTTTTATGTTTCTTTTATTTTTTACAGATGTTAGAATTTTTCTTCCACTTTGACATTACAGAGTATTTTGTGTAGATTGTTGACATACACAATTAAATCCCTTTTAATCCCACTTTGTAACACAACAAAATGTGGAAAAGGTCAAGGGGTGTGATTACTTTCTGAAGGCCCTGTAGGAGGTTCAGTGTAGACTTGTTTGACCTTACTAAGATTATGCTGACGCTTTAGCTCAAAGGGCTATCACGGACTTGGGCTTTTGGACAATATTATATCAATATTTGTTTAAAGAATTCTACTGTAGGTAACGTTAACTAGTGCTAGTCCACTGTACCTGTGCGGACAAACTCCAGAATTGTTCATTTTATAGCTTGTTCTTTTTAAATAGTGAGCGAACATGTTTTCAGCACTTTCATTTCCCTGACTGATCAAAACTTGTTTTATCATGCTCTCTCGTCTCTCTGCAGCAGACATATATACATATATATACATATATATATATATATATATATATATATATATATATATATATATATATATATATATATATATATATATATATATATATATATATATATATATATATATATATATATATATATATATATATATATATATATATATATATATATATATATATATATATATATATAATTTGATAGCAAACAAATACATATAGAATCGTAAGAATTGCAATACATATTGTATTGGCACCTAAGTATCATGATAATAGTGTTGAGCGATAACATTTTTTACAATATTATATCGATGTTGGTTATGTTTTGGTTTGATTATTTGCCAGCAGCACACCACCCTGCATACCACTTGCTTCTGAAGCTAAGCAGGGATGGTCCTGGTCAGTTCCTGGATGGGAGACCAGATGCTGCTGGAAGTGGTGTTGGAGGGCCAGTAGGAGGCACTCTTTCCTCTGATCTAAAAAATGTCCCAATGCTTGAGGGCAGTGATTGGGGACACTGCCCTGTGTAGGGTGCCGTCTTTCGGATGGGATGTTAAACAGGTGTCCTGACTCTCTGCGGTCATTAAAGATCCCATGCCACTTATCGTAGGGGTGTTAACCCCAGTGTCCTGGCTAAATTCCCAATCAAACCATCAGGGTCAGCTAATAATCCCCAGTTTACAATAGGCTCATTCATCCCCCTCCTCTCCCCTGTAACTATTCCCCAGGTCGTTGCTGCAAATGAGAATGTGTTCTCAGTCAACTTACCTGGTAAAATAACAGAACTAAAATAATCACTGTTTTTGATTTTGGATTTGATTAATAGGGTTGAATGCTGTAACAACACTGAATAAAAAGATTAATAAAAGTCCCATGATGGTAGTGACTGCCCACTACTGCTTACCCCTTATTAACCATCCTTTACAGTTGAAGTTGGAAGTTTACACACTTAGGTTGGAGTCATTTAAACTCGTTTTTCAACCACTCCACAAATGTATTGTTAACAAACTATAGTTTTGGCAAGTCAGTTAGGACATCTACTTTGTACATGACACAAGTTATTTTTCCAACAATTGTTTTCAGACAGATTATTTTACTTATAAATCACTGTATCACACGTCCAGTGGGTCAGAAGTTTACATACACTAAATTGACAGTGCCTTTAAAAAGATTGGAAAGTTCCAGAAAATGATGTCATGGTTTTAGAAGCTTCTGATAGGCTAATTGACATCATTTGAGTCAATTGGAGGTGTACCTGTGGATGTATTTCAAGGCCCACCTTCAAACTCAGTGCCTCTTTGCTTGACATCATGTGAGAATCAAAAGAAATCAGCCAAGATCTCAGAAAAAACATTGTAGACCTCCACAAGTCTGGTTCATCCTTGGGAGCAATTTCCAAATGCCTGAAGGTACCACGTTCATCTGTACAAACAATAGTACACAAGTATAAACACCATGGGACCACGCAGCCGTCATATCGCTCAGGAAGGAGACACGTTCTGTCTCCTAGAGTTGAATGTATTTTGGTGTGAAAAATGCAAATCAATCCGAGAACAACAGCAAAGGACCTTGTGAATATGCTGGAGGAAACAGGTACACAAGTATCTATATCCACAATAAAACAAGTCCTATATCGACATAACCTGAAGGCAAGGAAGGAAGAAGCCACTGCTCCAAAACCGACATAAAAAAAGCCAGACTTCGGTTTGCAACTGCACATGGGGACAAAGATCATACTTTTTGGAGAAATGTCCTCTGGTCTGATGAAACAAAAAGAGAACTGTTCGGCCATAATGACAATCTGGATCAACAATCGTTATATATATATTGGAGGAAAAAGGGGGAGGTTTTTAAGCCGAAGAACACCATCCCAACCGTGAAGCACGGGGGTAGTAGTATCATGTTGTGGGGGTGCTTGCTGCAGGAGGGACTGGTGCACTTCACAAAATAGATGGCATCATGAGGCGGAAAATGATGTGGCTATATTGAAGCAACAACTCAAGACATCAGTCAGGAAGTTAAAGCTCGGTCGCAAATGGGTCTTCAAATGGACAATGACCCCAAGCATCCTTCCAAAATGGCTTAAGGACAACAAAGTCAAGGTATTGTAGTGGCCATCACAAAGCCCTGACCTCAATCCTATAGAAAATTTGTGGGCAGAACTGCATGTGTGAGCAAGGAGGCCTACAAAGCTGACTCAGTTACACCAGCTTTGTCAGGAGGAATGGGCCAACTTATTGTGGGAAGCTTGTGGAAGGCTACTCGTAACGTTTGACCCAAGGAAAATTTAAAGCCATTTAAAGGCAATGCTACCAAATACTAATTGAGTGTATGTAAACTTCTGACCCACTGGGAATGTGATGAAAGAAATAAAATATGAAATAAATAATTCTCTCTACTATTATTCTGACATTTCACATTCTTAAAATAAAGTGCTGATCCTAACTGGCCTAAAACAGGAAATATTTACTAGGATTAAATGTCAGGAATTGTGAAAAACTGAGTTTAAATGTTTTTGGCTAAGGTGTACGTAAACTTCCGACTTCAACTGTATTCACATTACTTTAATAAAATATTTCAGTTGTTGTGTATATTACATTTGTTTTATTATTTAATTCCAAGTCATCATCTCATCTCTATAGAGCTGCTGCCTATGCTGTCTGACAAACACACTGTTTTGTAGTTCTTCAAAGTAAAGAAGGCATACTTTTATGACTGCTGAATACCAACTATCAAGCCAAGATAAAGCAAAGCAGTTCGACACATACAACAACACAGTTACACATGGAATAAACAAACATACAGTCAATAATACAGTAGAAAAAGTCTATATACAGTGTATGCGAATGAGGTAGGATAAGGGAGGTCAGGAAATAAATAGGCCATGGCGGCGAAGTAATTACAATATAGCAATTAAACACTGGAATGTGCAGAAGATGAATGTGCAAGTAGAGATACTGGGGTGCAAAGGAGCAAGATAAATTAATAAATACAGTATGGGGATGAGGTTGTTGGAATGGATTTACAGATGGGCTATATACAGGTGCAGTGATCTGTGAGCTGCTTTGACAGCTGGTGCTTAAAGCTAGTGAGGGAGATATGAGTCTCCAGCTTCAGTGATTTTTGCAGTTCCTTCCAGTCATTGGCATCAGAGAACCCGGAAGGAAAGGCGGCCAAAGGAGGAGTCAGTTTTGGGGGTGACCAGTGAGATATACCTGCTGGAGTGCGTGCTACGAGTAGGTGCTGCTATGGTGACCAGTGAGCTGAGATAAGGCGGGGCTTTACCTAGCAGAGACTTATAGATTACCTGGAGCCAGTGGGTTTGGCGACGAGTATGAAGCGAGAGCATACAGGTCGCAGTGGTGGGTAGTATATTGGGCTTTGGTGACAAAACGGATGGCACTGTGATAGACTGCATCAAATTTGTTGAGTAGAGTGTTGGAGGCTATTTTGTAAATTACATCACCGAAGTTGAGGATTGGTAGGATGGTCAGTTTTACGAGGGTATGTTTGGCAGCATGAGTGAAGGATGCTTTGTTGTGAAATAGGAAGCCGATTCTAGATTTAATTTTGGATTGGAGATGCTTAATCTGAGTCTGGAAGGAGAGTTTACAGTCTAACCAGACACCCAGGTATTTGTAGTTGTCAACATGTTCTAAGTCAGAACAATCCAGAGTAGTGATGCTAGGCGGGCGGGCAGGTGTGGGCAACGATCGGTTGAAGAGCATGCATTTAGTTTTACTTACATTTAAGAGCAGTTGGAGGCCACGGAAGGAGAGTTGTATGGCATTGAAACTTGTCTGGAGGTTAGTTAACACAATATCCAAAGAAGGGCCAGAGGTATAAAGAATGGTGTCGTCTGCGAAGAGGTGGATCAGAGAATCACCAGCAGCAAGAGCGACATCATTGATGTATACAGAGAAGAGAGTCAACCTGAGAATGGAACCCTGTGGCACCCCCATAGAGACTGCCAGAGGTCCGGACAACAGGCCCTCCGATTTGACGCACTGAACTCTTTCAGAGAAGTAGTTGGTGAACCAGGCGAGGCAATCATTAGAGAAACCAAGGCTGTTGAGTCTGCCAATAAGAATGTGGTGATTGACAGAGTCGAAAGCCTTGGCCAGGTCGATGAATACGGCTGCACAGTAATGTCTCTTATTGGTTCAGGACCTTGAGCGTAGCTGAGGTGCACCCATGACCAGTTCTGAAACCAGATTGCTTAGCGGAGAAGGTACGGTGGGATTCGAAATGGTCTGTAATCTGTTTGTTAACTTGGCTTTCGAAGACCTTAGAAAGGTAGGGTAGGATAGATATACAGTAGGTCTGTAGCAGTTTGGGTCTAGAGTGTCTCCCCCTTTGAAGAGGGGGATGACCGCGGCAGCTTTCCAATCATACACACGCAGAATGAATATTTCATCCATCTAATATGTTACAGCACATTACAACTCCAAAAGCGAGATACAGTTTATTATAAGTGCAAGCACAACTACAAAACACAATGACCTTTCGTCTTTCAGAGTACTATTTAGACAGTGATTAGCAGGTTGTTGGTATTCAGTAACAGTGGTGCACACCTCTATCCCAGTCTGGGAGTTGACAGAGGATCTGTGGATAGGAGAGGAGGGGGGTTTGCTCTTTGCTTAACAGGACGCATCAGTGGGCCTGCCAGCTGACCTGGAGCAGCCTGTGTGTACACACCAGCTAAAAATACAGCCTGTGTGCCCAGAAATGGCAAACATGCGCAAGCACTGGGTCGCTCCCCAACCTGGATCAACTATTTAAGAGAGAGAGAGAGGATGGAGTGTGTGTGTTACGGGAAAACTGAGGTTTTGTTTGGCTTCTTTTTCTCTTTCAGAGCTCTGACATTGTACAGTCACTGTGCAGAGCCCATGTCTTCATGCTAGGGGTGTGAACGTTTAAAGGAAAAATCACTAACGGAAAAACGTCAAAATTAAAAAATGTATTTTTATTTATTTCACCTTTATTTAATCAGGTAGGTCAGTTGAGAACAAGTTCTCATTTACAACTGCGACCTGGCCAAGATAAAGCATAGCAGTGTGACACAAACAACATAGTTACACATGGAATAAACAAACGTACAGTCAGCAACACAATAGAAAAGTCTATATACAGTGTGTGCAAATGAAGTAAGATTAAAGGCAATAAACATGCCATAGTGGCGAAATAATTACAATTTAGCAATTAAACACTGGAGTGATAGATGTGCAGAAGGTGAACGTGCAAGTAGAGATACTGAGGTGCAAAGGAGCAACAACAACAAAAATAACAATACAGGGATGAGGTAGTGGGCTATTTACAGATGGGCAATGTACAGGTGCAATGATCTACAAGCTGCTCTGACAGCTGATGCTTAAAGTTAGAGAGGGAGATATGAGTCTCCAGCTTCAATGATTTTTGCAATTCGTTCCAGTCATTGGCAGCAGAGAACTGGAAGGAAAGGCGGCCAAAGGAGAAGTTGGTTTTCGGTGGTGACCAGTGAAATATACCTGCTGGAGTGCGTGCTACGAGTGGGTGCTACTATGGTGACCAGTGAGCTGAGATAAGGGGGGACTTTACCTAGCAAACACTTATAGATGACCTGGAGCCAGTGGGTTTGGCGACGAATATGAAGCGAGGGCAAGCTGTCGAGGTAATACAGATCGCAGTGGTGGGTAGTATATGGGGCTTTGGTGACAAAACGGATGGCACTGTGATAGACTGCATCCAATTTGTTGAGTGGAGTGTCGGAGGCTATTTTGTAAATGAAAATGCCGAAGTCAAGGATTGGTAGGATAGTCAGTTTTACGAGGGTATGTTTGGCAGCATGTGTGAAGGATGCTTTGTTAATAGGAAGCTGAATCTAGATTTAATTTTGGATTGGAGATGCTTAATGTGAGTCTGGAAGGAGAGCTTACAGTCTAACCAGACACCCAGTTGTCCACATATTCTAAGTCAGAACCGTCCAGAGTAGTGATGCTACACGGGCAGGCAGGTGCGGACAGCGATCGGTTGAAGAGCATGCATTTAGTTTTACTTGCATTTAAGAGCAGTTGGAGGCCACGGAAGGAGAGTTGTATGGCATGATGCAAGTGTGTGTTGAGTCTTTGGTCTGTTGCGTGTAGAATATCTTAGGATATTCATTGATGATAGGCTCTGCTTTACTGAGGTTGCAAGACATTGTCAGTCAAGAAATTGAGAAATACAGAATTCCGTGGCCAGATACAGCATTTGATAGGCATTTTCTACTTTTAAACTCGGACAAAACAGAGATGCTTGTTCTAGGTCCCAAGAAACAAAGAAATCTTCTGTTGATTCTGACAATTAATCTTGATGGTTGTACAGTCGTCTCAAATAAAACTGTGAAGGACCTCAGCGTTACTCTGGACCGTGATCTCTCTTTTGACGAACATATCAAGACTGTTTCAGGGACAGCTTTTTTCCATCTACGTAACATTGCAAAAATCAGAAACTTTCTGTCAAAAAATGATGCAGAAAAATGTATCCATGCTTTTGTCACTTCTAGGTTAGACTACTGCAATGTTTGACTTTCCAGCTACCCGGATAAAGCACTAAATAAACTTCAGTTAGTGCTAAACACGGCTGCTAGAATCTTGACTTGAAACAAAAAATTTGATCATATTACTCCAGTGCTAGCCTCTCTACACAGACGTCCTGTTAAGGCAAAGGCTGATATGAAGGTTTTACTGCTAACCTACAAAGCATTACATGGGCTTGCTCCTACCTATCTTTTCGATTTGGTCCTGTCGTAGATACCTACACGTACGCTACGGTCAAAAGACGCAGGCCTCCTTACTGTCCCTAGAAATTCTAAGCAAACAGCTGGAGGCAGACCATTTTATGGAATGGTCTGCCTACCCATGTGAGAGACGCAGACTCGGTCTCAACCTTTAAGTCTTTATTGAAGACTCATCTCGTCAGTAGGTCCTATGATTGCAGGCTGTATTGCAGTAATGACCGAGAAAGGCTAGTACCTCCCATACCCAACAAATCCCAGCAATAGGCTAACGATATATATTTTTGTTACAACAGGCCTACTTATATAATCGTAAACTAAATACGGAGCACACAATTAAAAAGGCTTTTCACTATAGGCATACTCTCGAACTTTCCTTTTACTTCAATGAACAAGTCCTCCCTCTTCGCAATCAACAGTAGCCCAAGGCTCCTCTCTCTCTCTCTCTCCCCGTCTCTCTCTTCTCAGCAGCACGTAAGGCAGTCTGCAAGGAGTGAGAAAATGGTGCAGAAGCGTGAAATCGGGATGTATGATATGCAGCCTGGACGATTTAGCAGGCTACAATTTTATTTATCGACTTTTAATTACTTTTATTGGCCAAAAGCCCGAAGTGATTGGCTAGGTAGATTTAACTTCATTGTCCGGCTCTAGCGGTCAAAAATAGGCCTACTGATGCCACACACACGCACACGCATACACACACACACACACTCTCCCCAACAGTACACTGCAAATCCCAGAATAAGACAATCTTATCCCCTCATTGTTATGTAATCAGTCAGGGAGGGCAGCCAGTATGTTTGTTAGCTAGCTGTTAGCCCGGGGCATCCATGCCATGCCTGCCTGGCCCTGCATGGTGACTAATTGTCCTTCGAGGGATTGGGAGGATTCAGCGTCTATCAGTTTTCCCCCGGCCTCCAATCAATATGACATCAAGATAAACCCAATCTAATAATAGGGCAATATTTACGACCATTGTGGCCAATAAAACAGGTCAATACGCCGGGGGCATGGCTGCTGCACATATTAAAGAGCAGCCAAAGTGTAAACAGGAGCTTGGCAGGCAGCGCTAGTGAACACACCTCCCCAGGGAGTCCCTGCTGTACAAGTAGGGCTGGGTGATATGGCCAAAATATCATATCACAATATTTTCATAATGTTTTACAGTATGACGGTATTTGTTGTTATTTAAAAATATATATATATAATATGCTTTATGAGTAGTGCATGGCCCTAGGGTGGCAATACATGTTTATTAAATGGGTCTTCTAATGGTCTTATACTGTTCAATGAAACTTCAACTATATGTTAGAATATAGTGGGCATTTGGAATACCATGTTGTTGTTGTTTGACATGACAACGAATGAAACAGCCAGGGAGGGTTTATTATGACAAGGTAGGAACCAGTTTTTGTCAGTGTTTCCCAGTGCACCCTAATTCATGTACGAACATTAAATGTTTTATCTTACTGCAGCTTTGATGTAATTATAATATTAATGCTTAGCCTATTCCTCTCTGATTTAGAATGTACTGTTGCACAAACACGTTGATCTAGGCCTACACCAGCACTAGTATCAGGTTGTACTAGCTAGCAAGTTAGATAACGTGCCTTCAGAAAGTATTCACACCCCTTGACTTTTTCCACATATTGTTCTTACAAAGTGGGATTAAAATGGATTTAATGTCATTTTTTTGTCAACGATCTACAGAAAATACTGAAATGTCAAAGTGGAATATGTATTTTTAATTAAGGGAAAATAAAACACTAATATATCCTGATTAGATAAGTATTCAACCCCCTTAGACAATACATGTTAGAATCACCTTTGGCAGCAATTACAGCAGTGAGTCTTTCTGGGTAAATCTTTAAGAGCTTTGCACACATGGATTGTAAAATATTTGCCCATTATTCTTTAAAACATTTGTCAAGCTCTGTTGATCATTGCTAGACAGACATTTTCAAGTCTTGCCATAGATGTGTAAGCAAACATTTTTAACTAGGCCACTCATGAACACGAATGTCTTCCTGGTAAGCAACTCGTGTATAGTTGGCCTTATGTTTTAGGTTTTTGTCCTGCTGAAAGGTGAATTTGTCATCCAGTGTGTGTTGGAAAGCAGACAGAACCTCTAGGATTTTGCCTGTGCTTAGCTCTATTCCATTTATTTTTCTTAAAAAAAAAAAACTCCCTAGTTCTTGCCGATGACAAGCATACTAATAACATGATGCACCCACCACCATTCTTCAAAATATGAAGAGTGGTACTCAGCGATGTGTTGTGCTGGATATGCCCCAAACATTCCACTTTAATTTAATCGGATGGGGCAACAGTGTCTCCTGACCCCTCCTGTCTCAGCCTCCAGTATTTACGCTGCAGTAGTTTATGTGTCGGGGGGCTAGGGTCAGTCTGTTATATCTGGAGTATTTCTCCTGTCTAAGCCGGTGTCCTGTGTGAATTTAAGTATGCTCTCTCTAATTCTCTCTCGGAGAACCTGAGCCCTAGGACCATGCCTCAGGACTACCTGGGGCATGGTCAGGTAGTCCTAAACCCAGGCCCTGCATGTCCCCAGGCACCCTCATTTGTTGACTTCTGTGATCGAAAAAGCCTTGGTTTCATGCATGTCAACATCAGAAGCCTCCTCCCTAAGTTTGTTTTACTCACTGCTTTAGCACACTCTGCTAACCCTGATGTCCTTGCTGTGTCTGAATCCTGGCTCAGGAAGGCCACCAAAAATTCAGAGATTTCCATACCCAACTATAACATCTTCCGTCAAGATAGAACTGCCAAAGGGGGCGGAGTTGCAGTTTACTGCAGAGATAGCCTGCAAAGTAATGTCATACTTTCCAGGTCCATACCCAAACAGTTCGAACTACTAATTTTGAAAATTACTCTCTCCAGAAATAAGTCTCTCACGGTTGCCGCCTGCTACCGACCCCCCTCAGCTCCCAGCTGTGCCCTGGACACCATTTGTGAATTGATCGCCCCCCATCTAGCTTCAGAGTTTGTTCTGTTAGGTGACCTAAACTGGGATATGCTTAACACCTCGCCAGTCCTACAATCTAAGCTAGATGCCCTCAATCTCACACAAATCATCAAGGAACCCACCAGGTACAACCCTAACTCTGTAAACAAGGGCACCCTCATAGACGTCATCCTGACCAACTGGCCCTCCAAATACACCTCCGCTGTCTTCAACCAGGATCTCAGCGATCACTGCCTCATTGCCTGTATCCGCTACGGAGCCGCAGTCAAACGACCACCCCTCATCACTGTCAAACGCTCCCTAAAACACTTCTGTGAGCAGGCCTTTCTAATCGACCTGGCCCGGGTATCCTGGAAGGACATTGACCTCATCCCGTCAGTTGAGGATGCCTGGTCATTTTTTTAAAGTAACTTCCTCACCATTTTAGATAAGCATGCTCCGTTCAAAAAATGCAGAACTAAGAACAGATACAGCCCTTGGTTCACCCCAGACCTGACTGCCCTCGACCAGCACAAAAACATCCTGTGGCGGACTGCAATAGCATCGAATAGTCCCCGTGATATGCAACTGTTCAGGGAAGTCCGGAACCAATACACGCAGTCAGTCAGGAAAGCTAAGGCCAGCTTCTTCAGGCAGAAGTTTGCATCCTGTAGCTCCAACTCCAAAAAGTTCTGGGACACCGTGAAGTCCATGGAGAACAAGAGCACCTCCTCCCAGCTGCCCACTGCACTGAGGCTAGGTAACACGGTCACCACTGATAAATCCATGATTATCGAAAACTTCAATAAGCATTTCTCAACGGCTGGCCATGCCTTCCGCCTGGCTACTTCAACCTCGGCCATCAGCTCCGCCCCCCCCGCAGCTCCTCGCCCAAGCCTCTCCAGGTTCTCCTTTAACCAAATCCAGATAGCAGATGTTCTGAAAGAGCTGCAAAACCTGTACCCGTACAAATCAGCTGGGCTTGACAATCTGGACCCTCTATTTCTGAAACTATCTGCCACCATTGTCGCAACCCCTATTACCAGCCTGTTCAACCTCTCTTTCATATCGTCTGAGATCCCCAAGGATTGGAAAGCTGCCGCAGTCATCCCCCTCTTCAAAGGGGGAGACACCCTGGACCCAAACTGTTACAGACCTATATCCATCCTGCCCTGCCTATCTAAGGTCTTCGAAAGCCAAGTCAACAAACAGGTCACTGACCATCTCGAATCCCACCGCACCTTCTCCGCTGTGCAATCTGGTTTCCGAGCCGGTCATGGGTGCACCTCAGCCACACTCAAGGTACTCAACGATATCATAACCGCCATCGATAAAAGACAGTACTGTGCAGCCGTCTTCATCGACCTTGCCAAGGCTTTCGACTCTGTCAATCACCATATTCTTATCGGCAGACTCAGGAGCCTCGGTTTTTCGGATGACTGCCTTGCCTGGTTCACCAATTACTTTGCAGACAGAGTTCAGTGCGTCAAATCGGAGGGCATGCTGTCTGGTCCTCTGGCAGTCTCTATGGGGGTGCCACAGGGTTCAATTCTCGGGCCGACTCTTTTCTCTGTGTATATCAATGATGTTGCTCTTGCTGCGGGCGATTCCCTGATCCACCTCTACGCAGACGACACCATTCTATATACCTTCGGCCCGTCTTTGGACACTGTGCTATCTAACCTCCAAACAAGCTTCAATGCCATACAACACTCCTTCCGTGGCCTCCAACTGCTCTTAAACGCTAGTAAAACCAAATGCATGCTTTTCAACTGGTCGCTGCCTGCACCCGCATGCCCGACTAGCATCACCACCCTGGATGGTTCCGACCTAGAATATGTGGACGTCTATAAGTACCTAGGTGTCTGGCTAGACTGCAAACTCTCCTTCCAGACTCATATCAAACATCTCCAATCGAAAATCAAATCAAGAGTCGGCTTTCTATTCCGCAACAAAGCCTCCTTCACTCACGCTGCCAAGCTTACCCTAGTAAAACTGACTATCCTACCGATCCTCGACTTCGGCGATGTCATCTACAAAATGGCTTCCAACACTCTACTCAGCAAACTGGATGCAGTCTATCACAGTGCCATCCGTTTCGTCACTAAAGCACCTTATACCACCCACCACTGCGACTTGTATGCTCTAGTCGGCTGGCCCTCGCTACATATTCGTCGCCAGACCCACTGGCTCCAGGTCATCTACAAGTCCATGCTAGGTAAAGCTCCGCCTTATCTCAGCTCACTGGTCACGATGGCAACACCAATCCGTAGCACGCGCTCCAGCAGGTGTATCTCACTGATCATCCCTAAAGCCAACACCTCATTTGGCCGCCTTTCGTTCCAGTACTCTGCTGCCTGTGACTGGAACGAATTGCAAAAAAATCGCTGAAGTTGGAGACTTATCTCCCTCACCAACTTCAAACATCAGCTATCTGAGCAGCTAACCGATCGCTGCAGCTGTACATAGTCTATTGGTAAATAGCCCACCCTTTCTCACCTACCTCATCCCCATACTGTTTTTATTTATTTACTTTTCTGCTCTTTTGCACACCAATATCTCTACCTGTACATGACCATCTGATCATTCATCACTCCAGTGTTAATCTGCAAAATTGTAATTATTTGCCTACCTCCTCATGCCTTTTGCACACATTGTATATAGACTCCCCCTTTGGTTTATACTGTGTTATTGACTTGTTAATTGTTTACTCCATGTGTAACTCTTTGTTGTCTGCTCACACTGCTATGCTTTATCTTGGCCAGGTCGCAGTTGCAAATGAGAACTTGTTCTCAACTAGCCTACCTGGTTAAATAAAGGTGAAATAAAAAATAAATAAAAAAATGCTGACACCTTGTTGTCCCCAGTCCACCTGGCCGTGCTGCTGCTCCAGTTTCAACTATTCTGCCTGCAGCTATGGAACCCTGACCTGTTCACTGTGATTACCATTATTTGACCATGCTGGTCATTTATGAACATTTGAACATCTTGGCCATTGTAACGGTTTTCTTTAGGTGAAGTAGAGGCGGACCAAAATGAAGCGTGGTTGTTATTCATTGTACTTTAATAAAGAAACTGTACACGAATAAACTAACACAACAAACATGCGAAAACCTAAAACAGTCTTATCTGGTGCAAAACACAGAGACAGGAACAGTCACCCACAAACACAGTGAAACCCAGGCTACCTAAATATGGTTCCCAATCAGAGACAATGACTAACACCTGCCTCTGATTGAGAACCATCAGGCCAGAAATAGAAATAGACAAACAAGACATCCAACATAGAATGCCCACTCAGATCACACCCTGACCAACCAAAACATAGAAACATACAAAGCAAACTATGGTCAGGGTGTGACAGCCATGTTCTGTTATAATCTCCACCCGGCACATCCAGAAGAGGACTGGCCACCCCTCATAGCCTGGTTCCTCTCTAGGTTTCTTCCTAGGTTTTGGCCTTTCTAGGGAGTTTTTCCTAGCCACCGTGCTTCTACACCTGCATTGCTTGCTGTTTGGGGTTTTAGGCTGGATTTCTGTACAGCATTTTGATATATCAGCTGATGTAAGAAGGGCTATATAAATACATTTGATTTGATTTTGATTTGAAATTTGATTTGTATTCAGGACAAAAAGCTACATTCTTTGCCACATGTTTTGCAGTATTACTTTAGTGCCTTGTTGCAAACAAGATGCAAGTTTTGTAATATTTTTATTCTTTACAAGCTTCCTTGTTTTCACTCTGTCGTTTATTTTAGTATTGTTGAGTAACTACAATGTTGTTGATCCATCCTCAGTGATCTCCTATCACAGCACTTAAACTGTTTTAAAATCACCATTGGCCTCATGGTGAAATCCCTGTGTGGTTTCCTTCCCCTCCGGGCAAATCGTTTAGGAAGGGTGCCTGTATCTTTGTAGTGACTGGGTGTATTGATACCATCCAACGTGTAACATTTATAACTGCAACATGCTCAAAGGCATATTCAATGTCTGCATTTGTTTTTACCCATCTACCAATAGGTGCCCTTCATTGTGAACCATGGGAAAACCTCCCTGGTCTTTGTGGTTGAATCTATGCAACTGGCAGTTCCTTCTGGCTTTACCAGTATAAATCATCAACAATAATCAGAAAACCAATAATACATACCCAGAAAGTGGCTTGCTCTACCCAGACAATCATACACACTTAGGACTTCAAGTCACATACTTTATCATATCATCAAAGAGGATAATTTCAAATACCTAGCATATTTATAATTGTCTGTGTAGAGCTAGCCACTATCTGGTTTGTTATCTTATTAGAGAATTCCGTGGTCAGTGAAGTGGATGTGGGGATTCGTGGCAGGTGTGCCCTCTACCCATCTCCTTTGTCACGTGACGACGGAGGACACTCGTGAGGTGTGCTCTCTATATCATTATATAGCAAGTTATTTATACGGGCAGGTTCGAAGGTGCCTTCTTTCAAGCAGGTCCTTTACCCAGACAGAGCTGAGTAGTTGAGCATGACAAACAACTCTCACAAACAACAACCACTATGCGTCATTGAAATGTGAGTTAAAAAAAAGTATTTTATCTTGTAAAATAGGATAAGAAGATGGCTCCCTCACCATTGTTTGTTGTGTTAAGGTGATATCGGCTGCGAAATGCTAACGACTCAGTCAAACAGCCATTTTGAGTCTATTGATCTGATAATAATAATAAAATTGTATTGGTCACATACACATATTTAGCAGATGTTATTGCAGGTGTAGCGAAATGCTTGTGTTCCTAGCTCCAACAGTGCAGTAGTATATAACAATTCACAACAAACACACAAATCTAAAGGTAAAATAATGGAATTAATAGAATATAGTATTTATAGTATAGTATTTACATATGAAATGAGTAAAGCAGTATGTAAACATGATTAAAGTGACTAGTGTTCCATTATTAAAGTGACCAGTGATTCCAGGTAGCAGCCTCTAAGGTGCAGGGTTGAGTAACCAGGTGGTAGCCGGCCAGTGATGGCTATTTAACATTCTGATGGCCTTGAGATAGAAGCTGTTTTTCAGTCTCTCGGTCCCAGCTTTGATGCACCTGTATTGACCTCGCCTTCTGGATGGTAGCAGTGTGAACAGGCCGTGGCTCAGGTCCTTGATGATCTTTTTGGCCTTCCTGTGACATCGGGTGCTGTAGGTGTCCTAGATGGCAGGCAGTGTACCACCGGTGATGCGTTGGGCAGACCGCACCACCCTCTGGAGAGACCTGCAGTTGCGGCTGGTGCAGTTGCCATACAAAGCGATGCAGTTGCCATACCAGGCAGTGATACAGCCCGCCAAGCCAAATTTCTTTAGCCTCCTGATCCTTAACTAGCCTCTTAAAGCACTTCCTGATGACAGAAGTGAGTACTATGGGGCGATAGTCTTCTAGTTCAATTACCTTTGCTTTCTTGGGTACAGGAACAATGGTGGACATCTTGAAGCACACTTCCTGATGAAATCAGTCACCGTGTCCGTGTCAGAGGCTACCGGGAACATATCCCAGTCTGCGGAATCAAAACAATCTTGAAGAATGGATTCCGATTGGTCAGACCTTAGCATGGGTACTTCCTGTTTGAGTTTCTACCTATAGGAAGGGAGGATTTGCCGAAGGGCGGGTGGGGGAGGGCCTTGTAGGCATCCCGGAAGGGGGAATAACATTGTTCAAGCATTTTAGCAGCGCGAGTACTACAGTCAATGTGTTGATAGAACTTCAGTAGCATTTTCCTCAAATTTACTTTGTTAAAATCCCCAGCTATAAATGCGGCCTCCGGATATGTGGTTTCCAGTTTGCACAAAGTCCAGTGTAGTTCCTTGAGGGCCGTCGTGGTATCGGCTTGAGTTGGAATATACATGGCTTTGACTATAACCGAAGAGAATTCTCTTGGGAGATAATACGGTCGGCATTTGACTGTGAGGTATTCTAGGTTGGGTAAATGAAAGGACTTGAGATTCTGTACGTTATCACAATCACAACATGAGTAGTTCATCATGAAACATACACCACTGCCATTCTTCTTCCCGGAGAGTTCTTTATTCCTGTCTGCAAGATGTACTGAGAACTCAGCTGGCTGTATGGACGGGGACAGTATATCCGGAGAGAGCCATGATTCCGTGAAACAGAGTATGTTACAATCCCTGATGTCTCTCTGGAAGGAGATCCTCGCTCTGAGCTTGTCTACTTTATTGTTCAGAGACCGAACATTAGCGAGTAATATACTCGGAAGCGGTGGATGGTGTGTACGCCTCCTGAGTCGGACTAGAAGTCCAAACACTTCTTCTCCGCCGGCGGCATCTTGGAGCAGCCTCTGGGATAAGTTCAATTGCCCTGGGGAGTACGAACAAAGGATCCAATTTGGGAAAGTCGTATTCCTGGTCATAATGCTGGTGAGTTACCATCGCTCTGATAATGGGCCTAGAACCTGTCTAACGTTCAGATGTTACAGTTGTAATAAAAACCAAATATTTTTCAAAGGTGTTGTCTGGTCTGTTGACCAACTCAATAGGTGGCTTGTCACGAACCTGTGTGTCTTGTGTTTTGGTGGAGTTGTTCCCCTCATTAAACAGTAACTGGCTTAGTCTGGTAGTTGTGCCATTTCAGCTAATCCTAGTTGGCAGGGGTTACTACAATATACTAGTCATGTCGGTGAAAACACTACAGTGATTACTACAGTATACTACAATCATGTCTGCAAACACAGTACAGTGAATATTATAGTATACTACAGGAAAGTCTGCTAAATAGAAATAGAGTACAGCATTTAGACCATAATATACTATATTATATTTAGACATATATACAATATAGTCTTTTTTAATGTGGGTACACACATTTAGGTACACATGTGCAAACTGCAAATTAGCAAGCACGCACAAGCGCACACACTACTCCAAACAGGAGCGAGTTGGAGAGACATTCATGAGATGCAGGATATGCATGAAGACCAGTTGATCTGCATGATAATGTTGTTTTTGAAAGGGGATGGGTTAGAGACTGAGGCGGCATGCTGCTTTGCAATAAAGTAAAATATTCAACTTGGATTGAGTGGTGCAGGGAATGTTGAACAAGAGTCTTGGTGGTCTGCTTTTCTTTTCTTAGTCAACCTTGTGTTCTTTTTCTTTGTGTTCTTGAACGTAGCCCTGTTTCTTTGTGTTCTTGAACGTAGCCCTGTTTCTTTGTTTTCTGGAACGCAGCTCTGTCTGTCATTTTTGTTCATTTGATTTCACCTGTGTTCGTTTCTCACCTGGTCTCATCAGCTCCCTATTTAGTTCAGTTCTTTCTGTTCATGTGGTTGTGAGGTAGTGTTTGTTTTTGTCTGCCTACCTGTGTTTGACCATTGCCTGCCTACCTGTGTTTGACCATTGCCTGCCTGTGACCACGGTTTCTGCCTTCTGTGAAGGTTTACTAAACATCTGCGTCTGAATCTACACCTTTTTCTCCATGAGTATTCATTACACTACAACTGTAGTTGCAGTGTCAGTTGCCATTGTTCAGGTAGCTAGGTTAACAACAATTTCAAGGGGATTGACATCTCCCAACATGATGTTTGAACATTATTACAATGTTGTTTAAACATTAGTATCGGGGGAGTGGATATGCTGGTATCAAGTCCTCAGCCATCATTATCGTAATACTACCACTCAAATCTTTCAGTTTGTGAGATGGTTCTGATTATTTGCATATTCAAAACGAGAGTTAGAGTGTGGGGTATTTGCATATACAGGAAGAGTCTGCAGCTGTCATTAGGTGAAAACCCAGAGGCTTCTGAGAGAGAGAGAGAGAGAGAGAGATACACACACGCTCACTTCGATGAAGACAGACAGATACGAGATGAAGCATGGCTTCCCCCCACACCTGGGACACAACCCCTGTCCTCACCCGTCGAATGTTAACCCTATCAGTCCCGAGAACCCAGCAAAAATCAGCTGTTCATTTATCAGACTTTAATTTATCTGCATACCCAGACCTTATATTTAGTTTGACCCTTTTCTTTTCAGGACAACCAGGGCTAAAGGTAAAACACACAACAATCTGACATAAACAGTTGCCTTCATGAGTTTCATTGACAAATGTCAATGCAAAAAATATGGTCCGCCAAAGCAGTAAAATCGGATAGAAATGAATTTATATGAATGCTGAAGGTACATAAAATGGTTTGCTCACAGGGAAATTATTATCCAACTAGTCAGTGACAACTGTTTGGAGTTTGTGACAGCAACTATGTGAGCTTATTACAGTATTATAGTCACTACAGTGCATTCGATAGGTATTCAGACCCCTTGACTCTTTCAACATTTTGTTATGTTACAGCCTTATTCTAAAATAGATTAAATCGGTTTTTCCCTCATTTATCTACACACAATACACAATGGCAAAGCAAAAATTGTTGATTTATATATTTTTTGTTAATGTATTAAAATAAAAAATTCAATAAATATCACATTGACATAAGTATTCAGACACGCTACAAGCTTGGCACACCTGTATTTGGGGAGTTTCTAACATTCTTCTATGCAGATCCACTCTAGCTCTGTCAGGTTGGATGGGGAGCGTCGCTGCACAGCTATTTCTAGGTTTCTCAAGAGATGGTCGTCCTTCTGGAAGGTTCTCCCATCTCCATAGAGGAACTCTGGAGGTCTGTCTGAGTGACCATCGGGTTCTTGGTCACCTCCCTGATCATGGCCCCTCTCCCCCGATTGTCAGTTTGGCCGGGCGGGCAGCTCTAGGAAGAGTCTTGGTGGTTCCAAACTTCTTGCATTTAAGAATGATGGGGACGTTCAATGCTGCCGAAATGTGTTGGTACCTTTCCCCAGATGTGTGCCCAATCCTGGCTTGGTTTTTGCTCTAACATGCACTGTCAACTGTGGAACCTTATATAGACAGGTGTGTGCCTTTCCAAATCATGTCCAGTGAAGTTGTAGAAACATCTCAAGGATGATCAATGGAAACAGGATGCACCTGAACTACATTTTGAGTCTCATAGCAAAGGGTCTGAATACTTATGTAAATACGTTTTTTTTAAATAATAATTTATACATATGTTAGATTTTATGGGGTAATGTGTGTAGACTGATGAGGGAAAAATGAATTCAATCCATTTTTGAATAAGGCTGTAACGTAACAAAATGTGGAAAAATGGAAGAGTTCTGAATACTTTTGAATGGACTGTATGTCCTGGGATTTGCTATGATCTTCTATGTAGAAGAACCCCTTACTTTTGAATAATTCTTGTAGTAATAATAATAATTGGGTTAAATGATCCAACTGCCTGTCAGATTCATGAACTAGCACTTTCAGCTTTACTTTGGCACCATGTTGTTTGCTGAAACAAGAGGTGTGTGTGTGTGTGTGTGTGTGTGTGTGAGAGAGCACCAGCTAGCCTGTGTGTGCAGTGAAAGCAAAGTTAATCACAGGTGCATGCGCCGTGCGTGTCATTTGAACACACGTGCATGCATACACAAGTGTGTACGTGCAGTGTGTGCATGCATGTATAATCTAATGTGCTGTATGTGTGTAGAGGTTGTTAAGTGAACCGTTGGGATTGTTTGTGTAGCTGGTTCCCTGGGCCTGCGGAGAGAGAGAGGCTGGTGGAGAGTGGGCACACACACACACACACACACCAACACACACACAGTACATTGAGTGTGTAATGAGGCAGACACACGGCAGCGCGGCTATCACACAGCGCCTTGTCATGATTCATTATTCGGGTGTCAACAAAAGAGGAGAAAACCATACACCACAATAACACCGCCTGGGTCTAGTCTGCTAGCACAGTGGGAACTCATCGTGATTGTAGCACTGTGGTTTATTGGGTTATGCTTAATTCAATTCAATGAGATTTTATTTATTTAAAGGCCCAATTGTGTTGGCGTAAAAATAGTGGATAATTATATGTATATTGGCTTACAATCACCTGCATATATGCAGACCTGTAGTTATTTCTTCTTTGGCGCGTTTAGCTTGACTTTGGTAGTTTAGAATGGCACTCAGTGTGCTTCTGTGTTTGCTCACATGTGTACATACTCTTACAAATAGTGCTGTTGATGTCTAACCGTGGATGTTAGGACACATTCACACTACAGTAGAAGTCTTCACGGGTCCAAAAAGTTGGATTGATCTGAGGACTGTCAGACCCATTCTGAAAAGGCCCGTGGAAAAACAGACCCAAACAGACCTGTGCCGTTTCGGATCCGAGAAACCCGTTCAGATCTGAGAGTAGAAAGAGAGGGAGAAAGAAACCTCAGACCGGGCGCTGCCAGCACCATCAACAAACAAACGGATTTGGCCTAATGATCCAAAGTTACGTGTTCTTAACTGCCTATAAAAAATGTTATATATATATTTGTTGTTTTGATGTGTTGCATATTAAAAATGTTTTATTGGATTTTTAATGCATTGGCCTATTGGCTTAGGCGTCTACTGTATGATATTAATATTTAAAATATAAATATGTCACATGGAATGACGCTGGAGAGACGAAGCAGGTATGGGTAGTAAAATATTTCATAAATAACAGACATGGAACGAGACAGGAACAGCGTCAGCAAACTAATGCTAAAGACAAAAACATTACAATACAGCAGCGGGAACAGAGCAGGGGAACTGACAAATATAGGGGAGGAAATAAACAGGTGATGAATGAGTCCAGGTCAGTCCAATATCAATGATGAGTGTGACGAGGGAAAGCAGGTGTGCGTGATGGATGGCAGGAGTGAGTGATGCAGGGCAACCTGGCGTCCTCAAGCGCAAGGGGGAGGGAAGAGCGGGAGCAGACGTGACAGTGCCCCTCCCTTTCTTGGGGCGCCACCCGGCCGTGACATGGGCGCTGGGCAAGCCGGTTGGGGCGAGGAAGCCCGATGAACCGGCAGGAGTGTGAAAACCTGGCAAGCCGGCTGAGGCATGGGAGCCTGGCGATCCGGCTGAGGCAAGACGCCTGGCGATCCCGCTGCAGAGAGGGAGCCCGATGATCCGATGGAGAGTGACGTGGGATGGGAAGCCGCCGAGCCAAACGAGGCAAGGAAACCTCTCGAGCCAGCCAGGGCGTAGAAGCCCAATGGACTGGCTTAGGCACCTCCGGTTCCATCGGCGCCGGAATCCACACCAACGTCACCAACAACAATAAAACAAAGAATTTGCATACCGCCCTAACAGATCCACAGATGATGCCATCTCTATTGCACTCCACACTGCCCTTTCCCACCTGGACAAAGGAACACCTATGTGAGAATGCTGTTCATTGAATGCTAAGGACCCTGGGACTAAACACCTCCTTCTGCAACTGGATCCTGGACTTCCTGACGGGCCGCCCCCAGGTGGTAAGGGTAGGCAACAATACATCTGCCACGCTGATCCTCAACAATGGGGCCCCTCAGGGATGTGTGCTTAGTCCTCTCCTGTACTCCCAGTTCACCCACGACTCCAACACCATCATTAAGTTTGCTGACGACACAACAGGCCCCCATTAACATTGATGGGGCTGTAGTGGAGCGGGTCGAGAGTTTCAAGTTCCTTGTGTCCACATCCCCAACAAACTATCATGGTCAAAACACACCAAGACACTCGTGAAGAGGGCAGGACAACACCTTTTCCCCCTCAAGAGACTGAAAAAATTTGGCATGGGTCCCCAGATCCTGAAATAGTTATACAGCTGCACCATCGAGATCATCCTGACCGGTTGCATCATCGCCTGGCATGGCAACTTCTCGGCATCTGATTGTAAGGCGCTACAGAGGGTAGCACGTACGGCCCAGTACATCACTGGGGCCAAGCTCCCTGCCATCCAGGACCTACTGTATATACTAAGCGGTGTCAAAGGAAGGCCCCAAAAACTGTCAAAGACTCCAGTCACCCAGGTCATAGACTGTTCTCTCTGCTACCACATGGCAAGCAGTACCGGAGTGTCAAGTCTAGGACCAAAAGGCTCATTAACAGCTTCAACCCCAAGCCATAAGACTGGTGAACAATTCATCAAATGGCAACTGGACTATTTACATTGACCCCCTTTGTTTTTACACTGCTACTCGCTGTTTATTATCTATGCATAGTCACTTTACCCCTACCTACATGTACAAATTACCTCGAGTAACCCGTACCAATGCACATTGACTCGGGTCTGGTACTCCCTATATATAGCCTCGTTATTGTTATTTATTGTGTTCTTTAAAAAAAAATAGTTTATTTAGTAAATATTTTCTTAATTCTATTTCTTGAACTGCATTGTTGGTTAAGGGCTTGTAACTAAGCATTTCACATTAAGGTCTACAACTTTTGTATTTGGCACGTGACAAATGACATATGATTTCATTTGATCTATAGGCCTGCATAGCTAAGCAAAAAAGCTATCTGACTCCAAACCTTTACAAAAGTTTCTTAACTTTATTACGGTACTATCAAAAGTAGGCCTAATTCAACTCATTGTTTATAGGGACAATATGTACAGGTTATTATATTGGGCCATTAAATGAAGTTTTGCAGCCCTCTTTGTTTTTTCCTTTTCATGGTTTGAGTGCGAGTAGCCCTATAGGCCTAACGTTAATTCTATTATATGGCAGCAAACACAACATGAACTTCATTTGGCTAAAGAAACGGGTTCATCAGAACCTAACAAATGACGGCAATGGGCTAATGCTATATATTTTGTATTAGTGATTTAAATGTTTCGTGATTGAAATACTTTGATGGTTCACAACTTCCTCTAGCTAAATCAAGAGAAAACAGAGGTACTTATTGTTGAAGCCAAAACACAGGGAGAGAATCAAGCCACACATTTGAATTGACAGGCAATAAAGATAAAACACCAGGTAAAAAAAACTAGACTTCTGAACTAAATTTAGAATCACACATTACCAGCACCATCTAAACCTGCAACAAGTTGCATTCCACTGCCATTAATGCTGCATTCTATTCTACATGCACCCAAATGTAATCTCCTTTTCAAGACCTGGTGTGTGATGAAAGAAACCAATGCAATAACTACTTGCCTTTTAAACATGAAAAATAAACATGATAAGAAATTGATGCAGGAGCCTTGAGAAGCTTTGCAGTGTACATCTCTAATTATGAGGATAATTTATGGTGTGGGCCATTTATAACGGCGTTGATTTTCAGTGGGTCTTTTAGTGGCTTGATTCAGCCGTGGAGGTCATCTCCATAAAAAAGCAAGTACTTCAGGGCCAGTTTTGAGCACACTCCTTACCTGCGGCTGCTAAGCAATCACATGAAGAGGCCCGGGGCTTTAAGCTATTGTCAGCCATCTGAGACTTGCTCTAGGCTCAAATAGACACCTGGTGTCTCCAAGGCTCCCATACAAGCCTGCTTACTGTAGCTGTCATCTCAGATGACTCCAGATAGCCACTCCAAAGAGGAGGTGGAACGGACATCTATAGCCACACATGATTTGTGTGTCTTTGTCAGCTAAATGGAGAGAAGAAAAAAAATCTGAATAATATGAGGGGTACCAAAGATGAGTGGGTACCATTACCGAAACCAGGGGGGATGCCTCTGATTGGCCCAGCCAGTGGAGCATAAAAAGGGCAGGTGCTGCAGAAGGCCTGCATGCAGAGTTACTAAAAGAAATTAGGGCTATTTATGGGCCCCCTTGGCACTCATTCCTGGCCAATCAGAGTCCGGATGTGGGCAATGAGCAGGGGGTTGCTGGGGGCTACCTTGCAGAGACACAGACTGCAGCATGTACCTGCTCCCTGGAGGCCTCAGATCTCTGAGATAACAGGCACACACAAAGAGACTGGCAGTCTGAGTGTAGCTTACTGAGAGCAAGAGCAGGGAGTCTGTGTCTATTTCAACCTGCTTCGGTTTACACTTCTAGAACTGGAACAGAGCTGGGACAGAAAAGGCAACAGTCTGTAAAAAACAGATCACAGTGGCCTTGAGTCGAGAGGTCCAGATTCTTTGAAATTGAGAGACTGTTAGAGGACCGTGTGCTGACGGGAAACAAGCGCTGATGTACAACTCTGCACTGTCCCCCAACTCCCCACTTCTGCACCAGTGGTGGCGGAGTTTACCTGGAAAAAATGATTAAGTGGCGGTCAGACCGGCGTTGGGCAATTGAGCCTGAGAGAAAGACTAATCCATCATGGTGAAGGCTAATGCCAGAGAGCAGCATTAGATGAATGGAGCGGGGTATCGCTGCACTACCCTTCCCATCCCCTCCTCCTTCCCCCTTTCTGTCACCTCACTCTTTCCTTTGAACAAGGAGGGAGGAGGCGTTGCATTTCCACACCATGCCTTATGTATGAGGTCCCAGGGTGTGTTGGGTTTCGATCGTGACTTTCTGATGAGCCGAGGGAGACCCGTTGACCTATCAGACGTGAGAGATTGAGGATCTGGCCTGCCCCTGAAAACGCATATTGACTCAGTCCTAAGACTATCAGACACTGAAGAGAGAAGGGAGGGAGGGAGAGTGGGCCCAAGGGGAGGGCAGGGACTCCCTCTTGTGTTCCCCCAATCACATGGGACCTGGGTAACCCTGGCGACGCAGAGAGCCTCTTGACGGTCTCCCTGGTGACAGTACAAACACACCTCCTGCTGTACAAAAAAGAGCACACTTGACAATGTTCCAGATTGGAAATGTACTTCGATACTCTCCACATTTAGATGGACAGGGCCAGCCTCATCTGAGCAGTTGATAGCAGCTGTCAACACTCTCTAGAACTCTTATCACTTACTAGAGCCTATACAGTTTGAGTGTAGGAATGAGTCATACTATTGTAGCTGACTGTTATCATTAGCATTGTAGCAACTACTGGAAACAGAGTAGGGCACTAGAGGGTCAGCACAATACACACACATACACACAGTAATACAAACACGAATTACGAGGTTCTTTCTCCATTCATTGCAGGCTAAGGGGGAGATGTGTATACAGGCGAAACCGATAACTCTTGAGTATAAACAGTGGAAAGTCTGATTGGTGGACTAGGGGTGGCCCGGTGCAGCACTCAAGAGAATGTGAGTTATCAGCTGAGAGAAAACATCTGGTGTCATGTAACTCTCTGCTGCTACAGTTACAGCTGGCTCTCCTCTTAATCCCCACACATAATGCTAGGAGAGGAACTGAGAAATACCACTCCTTTCTGTTCTTCTCTCTTTCATCACTTATACCGTATCTCTCTCCTCTCTGTTCGTCAGTCTTGCTTTCTCTTTTGCTCCTCTTTCCAATGGCAGCTCTTTCCACAGGTGGAAAATGTTCGACATACAGTATCCCTGGATCTCACCCAGGGAGTTAGCTCTACTACCGTAACAGCATTCCGATACTTGGAGTTTAGTTTAGTTTATTATAATCCCAATTAGCTACTACACATGCAGCAGCTACTCTTCCTGGGGTCCACATAAAATGTGCAAATACATGACAAAGTACAGCACAGTAATAGACAAGAACAACATAAGATATTAGATTAAATAAAATGTTTTAAATAAGAGTTATATATAGGAACGAGACAACAAAAATACTACTTATACACTATTCATATATACATATTCTTATATACAGCACAGTTCAATTTGATTTTTAGAAAGAGGAGAGGTGCTGTGAAATAATGTTTTTTAATCTGTTTTTTAAAGCTAAACTTTTTGCCTGAGTAACCTCTGGTGGCAGCGCATTCCACGACAGCATGGCTCTATACATAACTGAGCGAGGCATTAAATCTGTTTTTGTTTTGGGTACTGTGAAGAACCCCACAAGGCGAGTCTGGTGGGGTATGTATACTGTTTTGAAGGGTATGCAAATAGATTATACAAGTCAGGCATTTTCAACACCCAAATGATCCTTAAAAAGACTAGAAGAGAAGTAGTACATTTCTCATCAACCCTCAATCATGAACGACTAGTTTTGTGTTTGCAGTTAAGTCTCGGTCCCGCTCCCCCTCTCCGGCACTCAACTTCACCAGTTTATTCATTATTACGCACACCTACCACCACCTACCACCATCGTTACGACTCACCTGGACTCCATCACCTTCCTGATTGCCTCCTGTATATCTGTCACTCCCTTTGGTTCTTTCCCCAGAGGCATAATTGACTCTGTTTCATGTCTGTACGCAACTCGTGTTTCTTGTCTTGTTTCGTTATTCATCCAATTCACTCCCTGTACTTGCTTCCCGACTCCTAGCGTACACATTACATTAAGGGCAAGGATTGCTGCTTTTTTGGAGCCAGCTGCAGCTTTGCAAGGTCTTTCTCCGCTGCACCTGACCATATTACCAGGATTGAACAAGATCAAACAACCAGTACAGGTGATCTTCGTGTTGAAAACACAGAACATCTTTTTATAACCGACACTTCACAACAACTTTGTCAATATTTTTTTAACTAGCCAAGTCAGTTAAGAACAAATTCAGACATTCCTATGAGACTCCCAATCACAGACAGTTGTGATACAACCAAGGGTCTGTAGTGACTGCCTCCAGCACTGAGAAGCAGTGCCTTAGACCACCTTTATTTAATTAGGCAAGTCAGTTAAGAACAAATTCTTATTTTCAATGACAGCCTAGGAACAGTGGGTTAACTGCCTGTTCAGGGGCAGAATGACAGATTTGTACCTTGTCAGCTCAGGGATTTGAACTTGCAACCTTCCGGTTCCTAGTCCAACAGTCTAACCACTAGGCTACCCTGCCACCCCATATGACTTGACCATGATAACTGATATGACTTGACCATGTTACTCCTAGGAGATCATCTTCTTCAACTTGTTCAATGGTCACAAGCTTGATGCACAACTCATGTTGAGGTTAAGGTCTAAGAGAATGCTTTGAACCAAATACAAGGCTTTTGGTTTCAGTTTATTGTTAATGACCTATTCTGACACTGAGTGTAAATCCTTGCTAGGAGTCTCAGTGAGGTCACCTGTCACATTTTACATTATGAAGCTTTTGTTTGTTTATAAATAGCACAACGGGAGAAAGAGGGAGCAGGTGAGACCAGCTGTGTATTGACAGGGGTCACGTTTTATATATTTATTTTTTTCTTCAATAGAGTGATCAGAGACGTGCAACTATAGTTTTCTTCACAGAACACATTCGTCAGAAAATAGTTTTTTCTTCCGATGACAACAGAAGTGCAATGCTATTTGGCTGGCAGCCACACAAGTAAATGAGCTTACAATGAAAAAGCAAGCATACACACACACACACACAGCGTATCATCCTACCGTCCTTCTTGTAGAGGTTGATCTCCACTTTCCTCTCCTCCGAGCCCAGCAATGCTTGAGCCAACTGGGCGATGGCCAGCCGCTTGGTGTGAGGGCCGTACAGGAAGTTGCAGGTGCAGGGCTTCTGCATGATCTCAGCCCGCGAGTAGCCGCACATGGCACAGAAGCCATCGTTGCAGAATATGATGGCGCAGTTCTCCACCCGGGCATTGGCAATGATGAACTTACGACCTGAGGATGAGAGGAAGAGGGAGATGAGGAAGATGGTAGGGAAGATACAAAGTGTGTATGTGCATGTGTGCGTTTGTGTGTGATGTGTGTGAACACGTGCTTGCGTGTGTGTGTGTGTGTGTGTGTGTGTGTGTGTGTGTGTGTGTGTGTGTGTGTGTGTGGTTTGGTGTGTGTGACTAGTGCAAACTTGTGCATTCACAGTGGAGTAGCCATTTAAACCTATTACAACCCATGAGGCTCTGCATTGTTTCAAAGGAAGATGTTCACAGGCTCAAAGCAGCTGTCAACTCCCCCCTCTCTCTGACACATACACCTTTCCTCTACCATATATGTATATAAAATCCTTAGCTTTGGAACATTGCTGCGGGGACTTGCTTCAATTCAGCCACAAGAGCATTAGTGAGGTTGGGCACTGATGATGGGCGATTAGGCCTGGCTCACAGTCGGCATTCCAATTAATCCCAAAGATGTTCGATGGGGTTGAGGTCAGGGCTCTGTTCAGGCCAGTCAAGTTCTTCTACACAGATCTCGACAAATCATTTCTGTATGGACCTCGCTTTGTGCACGGGGGCATTGTCATGCTGAAACAGGAAAGGGCCTTTCCCAAACTGTTGCCACAAAGTTGGAAGCAAAGAATCGTCGAGAATGTCATACGGTTAAGATTTAGCCCGAACCATGAAAAACAGCCCCGGAACATTATTCCTCCTCCACCAAACTTTACAGTTGGCACTATGAATTGGGGCAGGTAGCGTTCTCCTGGCATCCGCCAAACTCAGACTCGTACTTCGGACTGCCTGATGATGAAGTGTGATTCATCACTCTAGAGTACACGTTTCCACTGTTCCAGAGTCCAATGGCGGGGAGCTTTACACCACTCCAGCTGATGCTTGGCATTGCGCAAGGTGATCTTAGGCTTGTGTGCGGCTGCTCGGCAATGGAAACCCATTTCATGAAGCTCCTGACAAACAGTTATCGTGCTGACGTTGCTTCCAGAGGCAGTTTGAAACTTGGTGGTGAGTGTTGCAACCGAGGACAAACAATTTTTATGCACTACGCACTTCAGCACTCAGCGATCTTGTTCTGTGAGCTTGTGTGGCTTACCACTTCGCGGCTGAGCCGTTGTTGCTCCTAGACTTTTCCACTTCACAGTAGCCCTACCTACATATACACATTGCCTCAATTATCTCGAGTACATTGACTCGGTACCGGAACCCCCTGTATATAGCCTCGTTATTGTTATATTATAGTGTTACTTTTTATTTGTATTTTTCATATATTTTCTGACTTACTTTAAAAAAAATCTGCATTGTCAGTTAAGGGCTTGTAAGTAAGCATTTTATGGTAAGGTCTACACCTGTTTCATTTGGCGCATGAGACAAATGCAATTTGATTTGATTTGATTTGATTTAACAGCATTTACAGTTGACCGGGGAAGCTCTAGCAGGGCAGAAATTTGATGAACTGACTTGTTGGAAAAGTGGTATCCCATGACAGTGCCACATTGAAAGCTCTTCAGTATGGCCATTCTATTGCCAATGTTAATCTATGGCGATTGCATGGCTGTGTGCTTGATTTTATACACCTGTCTGCAACGGGTATGGCTGAAATTTCTGAATCCACTCATTTGAAGAGGTGTCCACATACTTTTGTATATATAGTGTAGCATGGAGAGATGGATGGAGGGCCATGTATGCTATAGCTTGAGCTAGCAGCCCACCATAGTGTTGGCTATCACGCTATAGCTAGCAGCTGAACATAGCCTTGGCAATCACGCTATATCGGGGGTTTCAACCCTGCTCCTGGAGAACTACCGTCATGTAGGTTTTTACTCCAACCCCAGTTGTAAACTAACCTTGTTCAGATTATCAACCAGCTAATTACTAGAATCAGGTGTGGTAGAACAGGGTTGAAGAGCCCTGTGCTATAGGTAGTAGCCCACCATAGCTTTGGCTATCGTTTTAAAACTAGCAGTTCACCATAGCCTTGGTGATTGTGATATTGCTACAGTAGCTTTTAACATTAGCATTGTAACATTCACTGAATTTAAGTGTTACAGTATCGCTTTCGTCCCGCTCCTGGCACCAACCTGGACTTGAACCAGGGACCCGCTGCAAACATCGACCACAGTCCCCCACGAAGCCTCGTTACCTATTGCTCCACAAAAACTGCGGCCCTTTGCAAGGGAAACAACTAGTTCAAGGTCTCAGAGCGCGTGAAGTCACCGATTGAAATACTGCTAGCGCGCACCGCTGAACTAGCTAGCCATTTGTGTGTGTGTGTGTATGAAGGTGGAATTAAGTTGGCACTGATCCTCGCTTTTCTCTGCATCTCTGATGAGCTGTCTTGTTATATGGGAACCATGGACTAATGACTGCTCAGGCTGACTCAAAACACATCTGAAGGCCGCTAACAAGAACATTGGGAGGAAGAATGTTTGCTATTCTCAAATTAGCAGGGCACTATTTCTGTTCTATTCAGATGCAGTGGTCCCCGAGGATTATTTTTGACAGTGGTGGCAGAATTAGCGTTGGTGGGACGTGGTAGTGTGCGTGGCCAATGGCACGGTCTCCGATCAGATTTTTTTGGCCGCAGAGACAAAATGTAGTTGTTTTAATACTAATTTCCTGCAATTCTACACATTTTGTCATGGGGCCGAGAGAAATTTGTAGTTATAATGCTCATTTCCCCAAACTCTACACATTTTGCTATTAGGCTGAGCATTTTTTTTGCAGTTTTACAGCAAATTTCCTGCAATTCTACACATTTTTCCATGGCTTGTGACGTGTTTTTATGCTATCTGAGTGACTCGGACATAACAAAATCAATATTGGCCCACATTTCATGCCATTTTGGGAATTTTACATTCTCCGACTGTCTTGTTTTTATTTTGGTGATTGTTAGTTCTCAAAGATGATCTTAGAAATATATAATAAGTCCATTATCTTTTCTCCATGCTTTATATCTGGTTGTATTCAAGTTTCCACTGTTTTTATATAGCTTTGATGTATCTCCACCTTGACATATTTTAGACACATTTGCCATTTCCATTCCATTTATTGGAGGTCTTTACAGGAGCTGTCATCGGTAAATCTTCTTCAAGGACTAAAGCACACGAAGCACAAAGTGTCTCAGCATTGAGAATGCTTCGAGACTTTGCTCACATAATTGCCTTTCGTTCAACAAGTCAATCTAGACCTTAAATAAGAAGCTGACCTATTCCAAGTGGGGTTCAAAATGGGCAATTCAAACTGGTATTAAGGCAGATAAGCACTGATTTGCTTTAAGTTTTTGACTGAACTAACAAACAGTGTTTAAAGAATAACATCCGCTTGTCCAAATTACACTATGGTATTGGAATTAGGTTCTGTATTGAACTGTAGTTCGATTCTAACCGTTAGGGACCCAAAGATGTATGCGTGTGGGACAGGTTTGTGTATCAATTGCCAAGCCACAACTTGGCTCACTATCTGTTATTACAATATCGACTTCCTTAGTGTCTCACTCCCAGCGATAGTTTATTTTGTGATCACAAACTGTGTGTGTGTTGTGTGTGTGTGTGTGTGGTATGTGTGTTTAGCGATGGGGCACTGTGTATTCACCTGTTCCAGAGAACCCAGGGAAGCAACAATAAAAACCTGTCTTCTCTTATTCTCTCTCACTTTCTCTCACACACAAAGACACACATGCATAACACCCTTCACGGGCCTCACACCACCAGCTGGCCCCGCACCACCAGCTCTTACTGTCTGAAGAAGAAAAAGCCACATACATACAGTAACAACATGCCAGCTTTCTCTCTCGCGCTTCCTCTCAGTCACTACCGCTCCCTCATAACTCTCTCTCTTTCTCACACATTCACACTAACACAGATAGATCACAAACAACAACTCCCACCCAGGTATGGAAAGGGAAGAGAGGGCAAGGACAAAACACTGCAAGGCCCTGACCAAATCCAATCTCCCATATGGCACAGCTTGTACCCTATGCTACGCACATAGGGTGGCATTTGACTTGTAAAATAGTTGAAAATTAAATTCTTAGCTTACACTTTGGGCTTTTTAATACGTAATAGCTATTGGAGTGAACGTGGGATGAAAACCAATTCAATTTCACTGGTACTGTTTACAGCTATTTTCCCAAAGACTGCATCTACCTAGCCTTCACTGCTACATTAACCCCCTATCCCTAGTGAGAGAATACGGGAAGACTAGTTGTTGTTATTCAGACCACAGGAACACTAACTGTCTTCATGGAGTCAGCCAATGGAGATCGTAATAAAATGAAAACCATGGAAAAAGTCAAAACACAATGACCGGTCCTGGAGCAAGGCTACTCAGATATGCATGGAAACAAAGGCTATCCCTTCTGCAGGTTGCCGCTAAGTTCAATGGCTTCCCTCTATAAATTAGCAGCGATGTAGCCCTTAGCGGGTCATAAAGCTAATGGGTTAAACACTGGTAATGAGAAGACTGGTCACCTGATGGGGGGGAGGGGGTTCATTTCCTTGGCCAATTGAACTATGATCTGAGCATGCCCCACCATACCTTCTCCACTGTGCAATCCGGTTTTCGAGCTGGTCACGGGTGCACCTCAGCCACGCTCAAGGTACTAAATGATATCATAACCGCCATCGATACAAGACAGTACTGTGCAGCCGTCTTCATCGACCTGGCCAAGGCTTTCGACTCTGTCAATCACTGTATTCTTATCAGCAGAGTCAACAGCCTTGGTTTCTTAAATGACTGCCTCGCCTGGTTCACAAAACGACTTCTCAGACAGAGTTCAGTGTGTCAAATCGGAGGGCCTGTTGTCCGGACCTCCGGCAGTCTCTATGGGGGTACCACAGGGTTCAAATCTCGGGCCGACTCTTTTCTCTGTATATATCAACGATGTCGCTCTTGCTGCGGGTGATTCCCTGATCCACCTCTACACAGACGACACCATTCTGTATACATCTGGCCATTCTTTGGACACTGTGTTAACTAACCTCCAAACGAGCTTCAATGCTATACAACACTCCTTACGTGGCCTCCAACTGCTCTTAAAACCTAATGCATGCTTTTCAACTGTTCGCTGCCCGCACCACCCCGACAGACTAGCATCACTACTCTGGACTGTTCTGACTTAGAATATGTGGATAACTACAAATACCTAGACTGTAAACTCTCCTTCCAGACTCATATTAACTTCTTGGATATAGGGGGCGCTCTTTTAATTTATGGATAAAAAAACTTTCCCGTTTTAAACAAGATATTTTGTCACGAAAAGATGCTCGACTATGCATATAATTGACAGCTTTGGAAAGAAAACACTCTGACGTTTCCAAAACTGCAAAGATATTGTCTGTGAGTGCCACAGAACTAATGCTACAGGCGAAACCAAGATGAAATTTCATACAGGAAGTGCCCCAGATTTTGAATGCGCTGTGTTCCAATGTCTCCTTATATGGCTGTGTATGGGTCACGAATGAGCTTAGACTTTCTGTCGTTTCCCCAAGGTGTCGACAGCATTGTGACGTATTTGTAGGCAAATCTTTGGAAGATTGACATTAAGAGACTACATCTACCAGGTGGCCGCTTGGTGTTCTCCGTTGCAATTATTGCGTAATCTCCAGCTGGGTGTATTTTTCGTTTGCTTCGAGGAGAAATACAGCTGCCACGAATGATTTATCATCGAATAGATATGTGAAAAACACCTTGAGGATTGATTCTAAACAACGTTTGCCATGTTTCTGTCAATATTATGGAGTTAATTTGGTAAAAAGTTCGGCGTTGTAGAGAGTGCATTTTCTGAATTTTTTCTTAGCCAAACGTGATGAACAAAACGGAGCGATTTCTCCTACACAAATAATCTTTTGGGAAAAAATGAACATTTGCTATCTAACTGAGAGTCTCCTCATTGAAAACATCCGAAGTTCTTCAAATGTAAATGATTTTATTTGAATGCTTTTCTTGTTTTTGTGAAAATGTTACCTGCTGAATGCTAGGCTTAATGCTATGCTAGCTATCAATACTCTTAAACAAATGCTTGTGTAGCTATGGTTGAAAAGCATATTTAGAAAATCTGAGATGACAGTGTTGTTAACAAAAGGCTAAGCTTGTGAGTGAATATATTTCTTTCATTTCATTTGCAATTTTCATGAATAGTTAACGTTGCGTTATGGTAATGAGCTTGAGGCTATAATTACGCTCCCGGATACTGGATTGCTCGACGCTAGAGGTTAAACATCTCCAATCCAAAATGAAATCTAGAATTGGCTTCCTATTTCGTAACAAAGCCTCCTTCACTTACGCCGCCAAACATAACCTGGTAAAACTGACTATCCTACCGATCCTCGACTTCGGCGATGTAATTTACAAAATAGCTTCCAATAGTCTACTCAGCAAACTGGATGCAGTCCATCACAGTGCCATCCGTTTTGTCACCCACCACTGCAACCTCTATGCTCTAGTCGGCTGGCCCTCTCTACATATTTGTCACCAGACCCACTGGCTCCAGGTCATCTATAAGTCTATGCTAGGTAAAGCTCCGCCTTATCTCAGCTCACTGGTCACAATAACAACACCCACCCGTAGCACGCGCTCCAGCAGGTATATCTCACTGGTCATCCCCAAAGCCAACACCTCTTTGGCCACCTTTCCTTCCAGTTCTCTGCTGACAATGACTGGAACGAATTGCAAAAATCGCTGAAGCAGGAGACTCATCTTTCCCTCACTAACTTTAAACATCAGCTATCTGAGCCGCTAACCAATCGCTGCAGCTGTACATAGCCCATCTGTAAATAGCCCACCCAATCTACCTACCCCATCCTACCTACCTACCTCATCCCCATATTGTTTTTATTTACTTTTCTGCTCTTTTGCACACCAGTATTTCTACTTGCACATCACCATCTGCTCTTCTATCACTCCAGTGTTAATTTGCTAAATTGTAATTACTTCGCTACTATGGCCTATTTATTGCCTTACCTCCTCACGCCATTTGCACAAACTGCATATAGACATAATTTTTTCTATTGTGTTATTGACTGTACGCTTGCTTATTGCATGTGTAACTCTGTGTTGTTGTTTGTGTCGTACTGCTTTGCTTTATCTTGGCCAAGTCGCAGTTGTAAATGACTTGTTCTCAACTAGCTTACCTGATTAAATAAAGGTGAAATAAGAAAAAATATTTAAAAAATTTGGTGAGTACTAATGGTTAGCTACAAATGATATCGCCGGACAAAACATGCTTGAAATGTATAAGGCTTGGTGGTGACCTACGGGAGGAGATGTGAGGAAATGTTGATATGTAAGTTGATATGTATGTACAATGGTTAAGTCGAATAAAATAAATATTAAGATGTATGCCAGGAGTAGATATATCCTACCATAGAGGCACATACACAGGATGACTGCTAGGGAACTGCTGACAAAGACCAGTGTTAATTCTTCCCCTTCAGAACTGCAACAATGTGAGAATCATAAAAGATGTTTGGGGAGAGGAAAAGCTTTTTCCTGTCCTGGGAAGCTTCCTGAAACCAAAAAAATGAAGAGTTTGAAAACTTTACTCTGGTATGCTTTGTTCAGTTAAGTGTGCAGGCTCTATTTGGGTGCAGCGAGGCTGGGGTGTCACCGAGGGTAGTGCTTATCAAACACCTCCTAATGAGGCTCTGGCTGAGAGAGGCAGAGGAAGAGAAGAGAGGCTGATTAAAGACAAACCAGTGAAACTCACAGGGAAGGAAAGAGACAGTATGACTTACACACACCAATACACCCACACACACCAGCCACCCGAGAAATGCGCTGTTCTCCATGCTCCCGTCCGTAAGGCAGTACCGGTGCATCAAGGCTCAGACAAACAGACTCCTAAACAACTTCTATCCCCTGGCCAAAAGACTGTTAACCTCTACGGGATCGCCCTCCCAGATATGCAATGGTTCATTGGATCAATCTAAAACGTCACAAACACACTGCTGCCATCTAGTGGCCAAAATCTAAATTGTGCCTGGGCTGGAATAATACATTATGGCCTTTCTCTTGCATTTCAAAGCTTGATTTTTTTCTTTTGTATTATCATTTACTACATCTAATGTGTTATATTCTCCTACATTAATTTCACATTTCCACAAACTTCAAAGTGTTTCCTTTCAAATGGTATCAAGAATATGCATATCCTTGCTTCAGGGCCTGAGCTACAGACAGTTAGATTTGGCCATGTCATTTTCATCCAAAGGGTTGGATCCTTTAAATGGCTAATGACTACTGCTCTCCCTCTCCCACAGACTATCCACACTGACCATATGCCCATCTTACTTTTCTTTTTATTCTATTTTTTGTTATTATCTTTTATTATTATTATTAATATTACATTATTATCATTATCACTGCATTGTTGGGAAAGAGCTCTCAAGATAAGAATGTTTTACACCTGTTGTATCCTGCACATGTTGCAAATAAACTTTGAAACTTGAAACACAATGCAGCCTGAATATTTCACCAGGCCTCAGGGTTGTCTGTTCACGACGCTTAGTCCATCTGTGAGTGGATAGCTTGGGGACCTGCACCGTATGGTGAGGGGGCGTAGGGACTCCCATGACTAGCATATAAAAGACTGTGTGTGTATCAAATCAAAGTTTATTGGTCACTTACACAGATTTGCAGATGTTATCGCAGGTGCAGCGAAATACTTGTTTCTAGCTACAACAGTGCAGCGATATCGTGTGTGTGACATGGAGCTGTTTTCTATCTGTGTATGCCTGTTGCATCCCGCTCAGCTGATGCTGTGTAGGAGACTAGCAGACAAAACCATAAAGACACAGACATAAACAGAATGAGTGACCTATCATCATTAACCCCTTGCCTTGCTCTGGACAATCACCTGAACCCACAAAGCCTGCACTTACACTGAGTGTACAAGACATTAGGAACACCTTCCTAATATTGACTTGCACGCACCCCTCTTTTGCGCTCAGAACAGACTCAATTCGTCAGGACATGGACTCTACAAGGTGTTGAAAGTGTTCCACAGGGATGCGGTCTCATGTCGACTCCAATGCTTTCCACAGTTGTGTCAAGTTGGCGGGATGTCCTTTGGGTGGTGGACCATTCTTGATACACACGGGAAACTGTTGAGCATAAAAAACCCAGCAGCGTTGCAGCTCTTGAAACAAACCGGTGTGCCTGGCACCTACTACCATACCCTGTACAAAGGCACTTAAATATTTTGTATTTCCCATTCACCCTCTGGATGGCACACATACACAATGTCTCAATGGTCTCAAGGCTTAAAAAACCTTCTTTAACCTGTCTCCTCTCCTTCATATACACTGATTGAAGTTGATTAACCAGTGACATAAATAAGGTATCATAGCTTTCACCTGGTCAGTCTATGTCATGGAAAGAGTTCTTAATGTTTTGTATACTCAATGTATAACCCCATTAACATCATGTAACTTGCCCATCCAGAAAAACAAAAATATTGGAGATTATCAGCAGAAATTAAAAAGCTGTCATGCCTGGCATACAGTATAGATCTTGACCTCATTACTTCAGACAGTACTGCAGTGTGTAAAGGGATGTTGAGGTCATCATAACATTTTATGACATCCATTCTGGGGAGAGATCTAGGATGGGGATTTCCCTCCCCCAACCCGAACCATAACAATAAGCTTGAATACTAAGGTACTATCTAGAACATAAACATCCCCATAGGAGAACCCTTTGAAGAACCCTTTTTGGATCCAAGTAGAACTATTTTGGGTTCCATGTAGAACCCTTTCCACAGAGGGTTCTACCTAGAACCAAAAAGGGTGCTCATATGGGGACAACCGAAGAATCCCTTTGGAACCCTTTTTTCTACAAGTGTACCTTGCATTCCCTAGCACATTACATTTTTACAATCAACACAATATTTTATGGGCCATTCCTCAAGGAAGTGAGTTTGAACTCCCTAAATGGGGTAATGTAGATTTATGCAAAGTGGGTTTCATTCCGAGGACACTGGTAGGACTTTAGTCTATAAAATGGTTAGTATTTCCTAGACGAGTGCTAAGAGAGTTGGTAGAGCAGACACACATATAGCCGAAGAGCTTCAGGGGAGAGGCAGAGACGGGCAGAGGAGAGGGGGGGGGGTGACACAGGATGGAGTGTTGGAATGGCAGAGTGGTCACAGAAGTGAGAGAGGAGGAGAGTGAAGGACAGCGAAAAAGAGGAGAAAGAGGAGTATGAGGAGGGAGGCAGCGGGTGGTGGACAAAGTGCTGCCTGTTGGAGCTTAGAGTGGACCACTGATAGAGAAGCGACACTGAGGACTGAAATATACCTTCGCTTCCAACTGAGCTGCTTGAGTAGCTTTTCAACTAGTTTATAAACTCAAAACTCAATTCAAACATATTTTGTTGCCACAGATTTGGTTGCTACTCTTTGTAGTTAGGGCTGAGCGATATGGCCAAAATATCATATCATGGTATTTTCCAAATGTTTGATGCTATGATGGAATTTGACGGTATGTTATGTTTTTAATTAATAAAAGTTCTACATTTGCTTTATGAATAGTGTGTGATCCTAGGGTGGCAACACATATATTCGAAATCATTTCAAAGGGTCTTTCTCCAGTCTGATTGTTTTATAATGTTCAATTCAACTTCAGCCTAAAATAATTAACTGCATTTCCATCAATTTCTGCATTTCCTGCACTCATTTGAGATCATTTCCACGCTGCCACGATATGGGCAAAAATACTAGGCCCTATTTTTAACCAAATGTTGCAATTGCGACTTAGATTTAGCTACCCAGCTAACTAGCGATTAGCATTAGTGGCTAACACGATTTAGCTTAACTTGCTAAGAAAATACAAACTAGCTGTTTGCAGATGTAAGAAACACAAACTAATATTGTAATTATAGAACGCTTGTGGATTTATATTAAGATCAAATTGGAAACAACATTGTTGTATGTGCTGCATTGACCATGCAGACTGAACGAAAGTGTCTCGTGGTCAAGCAACAACAAATGCGCTCCTTGAGTGACAGGGGGTGGGACTAGGTCTGTGGGCACAGCGAGGCTCCAAACATTCAAATACCGTTATAGAAGGTAAAGTAAAAACCCAAACCGGTCCCTGCATCAATACCGGTATATAGTAAAATACGGTATTCCGCCCAGCCCTATTTGTAGTATACATACACTACTCCCTAAATATAACAAAAATAAATAAATTATTGTTTGCTATTACATGGGGAATTACATGCACAGCAGCACCTTGTATTCCACTCAATGTTTAGCAAAGGCAGAGTTACCTAAGAAATCAAGTTTGAGCAACAAACTGACAAGACATTTGTTAAAACACAGCTTGTCTCACCGTTCACACATCCACACACAATTCTTTCTCAAAATTCCTAAAAGGATCATTTCCACATACAAATCCCTGTGAGCACTAACATGTGAAGTTTATAGGAGCACATCAAACTTGGTGTCAAATGAAAGTTACGAGTCTATATTCTTGAGAAATTAAGTCATACAGTATATATATTTTTCAACCATTTTCCATCCTACATATTAGGAATAAGCAAAGGCTTTGATTTCTGGCCAAACAGAAGGAAAAGGTGTCATAGAAAACATATAGCAGAAAAAGTCTTAAAATGTATTAGAAATAAACCAAATCAAATGTTATTTGTCAAATGCTTTGTAGACTAGCAATGAAATGCTTACTTATGGGTCCTTTTCCAACAATGCAGAGTTAAAGATGAAGAAAAAAATAGAAATGGTGACACGAGGACTGAATACACAGTGAATACCGAATAACAATAACAACAATAATAAAGATAACATCAAAACACAATGTTGACATAAAGACCAGTGCTGGCTAATATCAACATTGGAATTATTTGCCTTCTGTAAGTTTAAGAAAGGTTGCTTAGTTTTGTCATTCTGTATTTCTAATTTCTCTCCCTCATGAGGACGGAGGATTGTGAAAGTTCACAGAAGTAGCAAGTAAAGGTAGACCTACCAATTGGTTAGTGTTTTTGCTAATAACAATTTGGTTTATGATTTATAAAGTGATTAAAACACATAATTCTGTTACCTGTAAAATCTGTATAAAAAATATAAAAAAAACAGTAACAGAATGACTGCAACTGAATTGGCTACAATGGGAATTCATTGTAGTCACAAACCACAGTTGGGTCACCTGCTACTGTCCTCCCTTCCACTGGCATACTGTTATGTTCAGCTCATAATTGATTTTGTTATCTTTCTGTCGTCATGCGGTTAAACCAAGAGTGTTAAAACAGTCTGAACAACCATTCGCTCTCTCTCCCCGTCTCTATTCTCTCCAGTTAATGTCACCTCTCCAGGCTCTTACTGACACCTACCCATGAGCCCCCTCTCTCTCCATTTACTGTAACCAGCCCTCTCACCTACTGAGCAGGGACTGACCCCGGACGTCCATGGACATTGAAATTTGGTCAGTCCAAATCTGAACCAATCATAGACATCTGTTTCACAAGTGTGAACAGCAGAATACAGTAGAGCACAGTACAGCACAGCAGACATTTAAGAAAACTAAAGTATACTAGAGTATAGGTCAGAACAATACAGTACTGCAATACAGTTTAGTACAGTACAGTAGAGCACACTAGATTAGAGTACAGTATAATTTACTGTATGGCACTGTGCTCTACTGAACTATACTGTATTGAACTCTACTCTACTGTGATCCTAGCCACCGTGCTTCTACACCTGCACTGCTTGCTGTTTGGGGTTTTAGGCTGGGTTTCTGTACAGCACTTTGAGATATCAGCTGATGTACGAAGGGCTATATAAATACATTTGATTTGATTTGATGTGCTCTACTGTAATGCACTCTACTGTGCTCTACTGTGATATACTGTGATGTCCAAACTTGTGATACATAGACTTCTATGATTGGTACAGATTTGGTCTGTAATGAGGGCGGAGAGCATTACAATAATAACCAGTGTGTAGAAAAATACCCAAACACGCAAAGGACGATAGTAAATAATTATACCTTTGTGTACCTATTCAGTATACATCACCATGAAAATAATGACATCCATAATTATGTATTTCTGTATAGTACAGATCAGGGACCCATGATGTCATTCTGTTACCGAGTGTTAATCCACTTCACTTACTGTAGTTGCATTTTTTCAAACTCAAGGTGCCATGTCATAGCTGACACCCCATTCTTTCGGCAGACATCTTTAAATCCTCATTCAGAATAGATATTTAACAGCGTTTTGAAAATGTGGTCACACAAACTGAGGGAGATTTTACCGTCATTACGTTACCAAACATCTGCACTGTTCTTCGAGTAAATGCGTTTTTGTAAAATGTTCAGTGGAAATTGTTAGACGTAGTCCTGCATGGTTTGTTTAACTTTGCAATCAATGGTTTTTGTTTGGCATACTTTTAAAGTGAAAGATCTGAGTCTCATCGTCATTCAGTTACCGTGGAATTGCCTAAAGGCAATCCTAGTGAAAAAACTGAGGAGGAGATACTTCTTGTTACAACGACAACTCCTCATCCGACATCGCACCTGAGAGGTTTCAGATATCTCACTTTGCATTTGACCTCAAATGTGATAATACAATAGAAGATGCTAATTAAATCTGCCTCACACAAAAAGCACATCATTATCAGAGCAGCTAGCATAGCTAGTCTGTTTACTAAAACGACGCAAGTTCAAGTCAACAATGAAACCTCATCTTCTCATTGAGAAGACCACATTGGAAACAAGTCTCTTGACTTTTTTGGATCCTCACAGTTTTGGTATATTTATCTGTTGCCTTGTTTTTCCAACATTTTGCGTGTTTAAATTGTCAAATAAAATAAAATAAAACTGACACACTAGCCTAGGTACCCAAGCTAGCATTGCGTCGTTTAAAGCTGGAACGCACAAACAAAGGACACTAGGTGATGGACAGGATAGGCTGGAAGCGGAAGTATGGAACTAATTTCCCCAGCAGGTGCCATGTTCCCCAGTTGGACGTGTGCCTGGCAGCAGCGGGGGGATGAAACTGTTGGACCATGACAACCCAGCGGGTTGCTCGTAGAGACTGGGAATGACAGCTAGCAACAGAGACAACAGAGTACAGAAGGGAAGATGCTGAGAGAGAGTCAAACGGAGTGAGGGGGGAAGAGAAGTATCGATTGTGTTAATGACTGTCTTGGCTAAAGGAGATGATTGGACGGGGTCAAGCCTAAACAAACCGTGTCAGTGTGTCAATATGGCTGGGATCGTACCAAGTACCACAATTGAGGGTGGGGGAGACGGAAAAAATAACATCAGTGAACCTGCATGCATGGATAATCAGCCCCACTACCGCTAAGTGACTAGGGATCAGGTTGAGGGAACACTACTTATTATAGACACCTATAAATACACAACACCTATCGCTAATCCATGCACAGCCAATGTAAGTCATGATCCATTTTAGTAATTTAGCAGATGCTCTTATCCGGGGCAATTAGGGTTAAGTGCCTTGCTCAAGGGCAGAATTATTTTTCACCTAGTCGGCTGGGGGATTCAAACCAGCAACCTTTTGGTTACTGGCCCAACGCTCTTTACCACTAGGCTACCTGCTGCCCCCAGTGTATCGATATACTGGGGGCAGCAGGTAGCATCTCTCTCTCTCTCTCTCTCTCTCTCTCTCTCTCTCTCTCTCTCTCTCTCTCTCTCTCTCTCTCTCTCTCTCTCTCTCTCTCTCTCTCTCTCTCTCTCTCTCTCTCTCTCTCTCTCTCTCTCTCTCTCTCTCTCTCTCTCTCTCTCTCTCTCTCTCTCTCTCTCTCTCTCTCTCTCTCTCTCTCTCTCTCTCTCTCTCTCTCTCTCTCTCTCTCTCTCTCTCTCTCTCTCTCTCTCTCTCTCTCTCTCTCTCTCTTTCAGATGCCGTGTGAAGGAACATCAAGGCCCCCTCCTGAACACAGTGGTGTTCAGGTGCCGAATGTAGAGTAGCATATGTCTTCAGATCATTCACACAATCCTGGTTCTCGGTCTACAGACAGAGCCTGGATTGAGTCAGCTACATTGGAAGACTGGAAGGAAGGACATTGTCCTCTGGGGAACTATGTGTGGGCCTGGCTAGTTTCCCTGGTGATGGTGTTTGTGCCTGGGCTGTAAAGCTTAATGTCCTCCCCAGCTCCCATCTCATACAGTGCAAATTGGAGGCTTCTATCTCATGGGGCCAGGGAGCAATGACTACACAGACAGAGAAAACAAGGTGGCAGGTAGCCTAGTGGTTAGAGAGGCGAGCCAGCAACTGAAGGGATGAATCATTAGATCATTTGTTTTGGGACTGTACATATGTAGCTTGTTTTAGTTCGCATTGCAACATTTACCTGGAGCTAACTCTGCAAATAGCACTGCTGAGTGATTTGAAAAGCCAAAGTCAATCGATCAATAATATAAGAATACTCTAAGCAAAAATGTTTATCCTTAATATACAATCTGTTGAAATTATGTGAGTAGAAAGGTTCAAAACTTTTGTGAAACATCACAGCACATTTGAAAAATATATGGCAAATAGAAATCAAAACTGGATGGTATACAGAGATAGATGAGAGGATTTGAGGGTAGCTGAAGGAGGAGACTTAAAAACAAAAAAATATAAAATATACTGTTTCCATAAAATGCATATTGTATGTATAAGCTGGAAGTAAAAGCCTAAGTGTTGCTGTCCATTAGTTTACTCTAAAATGTGCAGTTTTGTCACACAACACAATGCCACAGATGTCTCAAGTTTTGAGGGAGCGTGCAATTGCCATGCTGACTGCAGGAATGTCCACCAGAGCTGTTGGCAGAGTATTCATCATTAATATCTCTACCATAAGCCGCCTCCAATGTTGTTTTAGAGAATTTGGTCATACGTTCAACCGGCCTCACAACCACAGACCATGTGTATGGCATCATGTGGGCGAGCAGTTTGCTGATGTCAACATTGTAAACAGAGTACCCCATGGTGGCGGTGGGGTTATGGTATGCGCATGCAGGCATAAATTACGGACAATGAACACAATTGAATTTTATCGGTTGTCAATTTGAAATTTGAATAAGATCCTGCGGCCCATTGTGAGGCCCATTGTGAGTCCCATTGTGAGGCCCATTGTGAGTCCCATTGTGAGGCCCATTGTGAGGCCCATTGTGAGGCCCATTGTGAGTCCCATTGTGAACCCCATTGTGAGGCCCATTGTGAGTCCCATTGTGAGGCCCATTGTGAGGCCCATTGTGAGGCCCATTGTGAACCCCATTGTGAGGCCCATGTTTTTTGGTAGTTATGACCAACAGATGCATATCTGTAATCTCAGTCATGAAAACCATAGACTAGGGCCTAACAAATTTATTTAAATTGACTGATTTCCTCATATGAACTGTAATTCAGAAAAATGGTTGAAATTGTTGCATGTTGTGTTTATATTTATGTTCAGTATATATACAATTTTAAAAATAATAATCTGCAATATTAAACCTGATCTACCCCCTCTAAATATGTCAGGAAGTGAGCTGGCAACCGGAGTGTTACTGGTACCAAATCCTAAAAGCCAGGTTAAAAGTGGAAGACACATTTCAGTTGGACCTTGTATACAACTGACCAATAAAGCGATCTATACGATCTATAAGATAAAGTCCCGTTATCCCAACGAAAGAGGTAATTCAGCTTGAGTTGCCATGGTTAGAATAGGAATCTTTTTGGTTTTAGTGTCTTTACTCGGCTTTGTCCAGGTGGGGTGCAACTGGACAAGAATACAGAGTTTGGTTATAGATGGTTATTACGTATTGTTTAGATCATGACTGTATAGCCTAGGAAAATAATGGATTTTGATATTTTGTTGGAAGTCTCAGGATGTCCTATTGTAATGTTAATGGGGTGCTAATCAAACAGGATTTTGCTGTAAATTCCTGTATCTATCCAACTTTGTCCTATGTTTTCATACATCCAAATTAGTCTTCTGTTGAGATGAGTTCATATCCTATACCATTGATTGTGTAGATGCAGATAAATGCCTCAAACCCATATGAATGGAAAAACCAGGTACCCAATAAATAAGGAAATTAGACGGTGCGTATTTCCCATTAATTTGGGGTCTAAGCATATACCAGAACTACACAACTGATGGCAGGGATAAGAACTCCTCTCAAAATAAGACTTTTGAGATCTATAAACATCTGACAATCTTTGGAGTGAACTATCCCTTTAAGAATAGATACAGTACATCAAAGTCTTGGCAATGGATGACAGTCAGGCTCCCCACATAGGCAGAGAGAAAAGCCAAGCATCCATCACCAAATGATTAGACAGCAATGTAACCACTAGGGCTATTTGATCCACCCTCTCATTTTTCATTTCCAATCCCACCTGGATAAATTTACAACACCAACTCACTCAGGTTGAATAATATAATTCACAGGAGAATTTTACAAGACAAGCGTGCACTGAGTGTACAAAACATTAGAAACTCCTTCCTAATAGAGTTGCATCCCCTTTTGCCCTCAGGACAGCCTCAATTTGTTGGAGCAACGGACTGACTCTACAAGGTGACGAAAGCGTTCCACATGGATGCTGGCCCATGTTGACTCCAATGCTTCCCACAGTTGTGTCAAGTTGTCTGGATGTTCTTTGGTTGGTGGACCATTCTTTATACATACAGGAAACTGTTGAGTTTCACGTTCATCGTATTGATGAGACCAAGGCGCAGAGTGATATGAATATATCTTCTTTAATTAACGAAGAACACTACACAAACTAACAAAATGACCGTGACGCTAATACAACGAGTGCTGACATGCAACTACACATAGACAATAACCCACAAAACCAAAATGGGAAATGGCAACCTAAATAGGATCCCCAATCAGAGACAACAATAAACAGCTGCCTCTGATTGGGAACCAATTCAGGCCACCATAGACCTACATTACCTAGACATACAAAAAAAACATAGATATACAAAAACCTTAGACAGGACTAAAACACAAATACCCACCCTCATCACACCCTGACCTGACCAAAATAATACATAAAACATAGATAACTAAGGTCAGTCCTTGACATTGAGTGTGAAAAACCCAGCAGCATTGCAGTTCTTACACACAAACCGGTGAGCCTGGCATCTTCTACCATGCCCCGTTCAAAGGCACTTAAACATTTAGTCTTGCCCATTCACCCTCTGAATGACACATACACAATCCATGTCTCAATTGTCTCAAGGCTTAAAAATCCTTCTTTAACCGGTCTCCTCCCCTTCATCTACACTGATTGAAGTGGATTTAACATGTGACATCAATAAGGGATCATAGCTTTTACCTGTATTCACCTGATCAGTCTACAGTGGACTGCAAAATGATTGGGACAGCGACATCTGTAACTTTCTTTCCTCTCTGGGGAGGTTCCCATTGCTTAGAAGGCAGCCACAGTGCGCCCTTTATTTAAAGGAGGAGATCAAGCTGATCCTAACTTTTAAAGACCAATTTCGATTTTGCCTTGTTAATCAAAAGTGTTTTTCAAACAGTATATTTATATTTTCCAACGGGGCTAAACATTTGGGTGAGGTTTTTTTCACGCCTGAGTAGCCTCATTTCACTGCCCCAAAAATGTTTTAACCATCTAGTGTTCAGTGAAATAACAACACAACGTCAAATACAGGTAGCCTAGTCAAATAATTAACATCCAATCACATTAACCGTCACTCTCTTACGGGAAACCTTCACTCTTGCGCAGACATTTAGAAACAAAACATGACAATTTGAAAAATAAGCCACGGGAGTTTTTTGAGCGAAAATAAAGACGACTTTCCGGTAGTAAGACATGTATAAAAGCAACAGATACCATTAACAGGAAGGGGCTAGAAGCGCCTTACATGGTGAGCTCCCGAGTGGCCCCATAATATTGTGGACTACTTCATTCTTCCTGCTGCTGCGGATATGGCTGGGACAATGCTGGGGGAAAAGGCCAAAAAAACTATACAGACAGTACCTTCATCAAACAACACTGTTTCATGACGCATAAGTGACATGACAGGAGACATTTTGAAACAATTACTGCTCTGCATACAAGCCAATGAATTATATGCGTAACAGCTGGATGAGTCAACAGATGTGGCGAGCATGGTATACTGTATGTCCGTTACGTTTATGGGGGTCAATTAAGGAAGACATCCTCTTCTGCAAACCACTGGAAACCAGGACAACATGACAGGATATTTTTTAAGTACTGAACAGCTTTGTGACATCAAATGGAATTTGGTGGTCAAGATGCGTTGGTATCTGTACTGATGGCGCAAAAGCCATGGCAGGGAGACATAGTGGAGTGGTAACGCACGTGCAAGCAGTTGCTCCCGACGCCACTTGGGTACACTGCAGCATCCACCGAGAGGCTCTTGCTGCCAAGTGAATGCCTGACAGCTTGAAAGATGTTTTGGACACAGTGAAAATGGTTAACTTTGTTATTACAGCAAGGCCCCTGAACTCTCGTGTAATTTTTTGCATTATGCAATGATACGGGCAGCGACCATGTAATGCTTTTACAACATACAGAAGTGCGCTGGTTATCAAGGGGCAAAGTATTGACACGTTTTTGGGAATTGAGAGACTAGCTTAAAGTTTTCTTTACTGACCATAATTTTCACTTGTCTGGCCGCTTGCATTATGACAATTTTTTCTTGCCTGAATGATCTGAATCTAGGATTACAGGGACTCTCCCCAACTATATTCAATGTGTGGGACAAAACTGAGGCTATGATTAAGAAGTTGGATTAAGTCTGCATTAACAACACACAGGTCTTTCCATCATTGTATGACTTTTTGTGTGCAAATTAACTCAAGCTTAAGGACAATGTCAAATGTTATATAGCGAAGCACCTGAGTGAGCTGGGTGCGCAATTACGCAGGTACTTTCCAGAAACGGATTACACAAACAACTGGATTTGTTATACCTTTCCTGCCCTGCCTCCAGTCCACTTACCGATATCTGAACAAGAGAGCCTCATCTAAATTGCAACAAGCGGTTCTGTGAAAATGTAATTTAATCAGAAGCCACTGACAGATTTCTGGATAGAGCTGCGCTCAGAGTTTCTTGCCTTGGCAAATCGAGCTGTTATTATTATATTATTATTTGTGCCCTGGTCCTATAAGAGCCGGGTTGTGACAAAAACTCACATTCATTCTTATGTTTAATAAATGTATCATATAGTGTGATGGCAAAAACAACATTTGAGAGTGCGCTGACCCTGGTGCTAGAGGGGGTATGCAGCTGGAGGTTGAATGTTTGAAGGGGTACAGGACTATAAAAAGTTTGGGAACCACTGCGGTAGTCCATTCCATTCTTGTGGGCCGGCTAAGGAGTATTGGTGTCTCTGAAGGGTCTTTGGTCTGGATTGCTAACTACCTCTCTCAAAGAGTGCAGTGTACAAAATTAGAACATCTGCTGTCTCATCCACTGCCTGTCAGCAAGGGAGTACCCCAAGGCTTGATCCTAGGCCCCATGCTCTTCTCAATTTACATCAGCAACATAGCTCAGGCAGTAGGAAGCTCTCTCCTCCATTTATTTGCAGGTGATACAGGCTTATACTCAGCTGGCTCCTCCACGGATTTTGTGTTAAACTCTCTACAACAAAGCTTCTTTAGTGTCCAACAAGCCATTAACCTACCATGTTGTTGTCATGTTGTGTTGCTGCCATGCTGTGTTGTTGTCTTAGGTCTCTCTTTATGTAGTGTTGTGGTGTCTCTCTTGTAAGGATGTGTGTTTTGTCCTATTATGCTTTATTTTATTTATTTATTTAACCTTTGTTTAACTAGGCAAGTCAGTTAAGAACAAATTCTTATTTACAATGACGGCCTACACCAGCCAAACCCGTTCGACACTGGGCCAATTGTGCGCCCTATGGAACTCACAATCCCAGACAGTTGTGATACAGCCTGGATTAGAACCAGGGTGTCTGTAGTGACACCTGTAGCACTGAGGTGCCGTGCTTTAGACCTCTTTATTATTTTCAATTTTTTTTTAAATCCCACTCCCTGTCCCCGCATGAGGCCTTTTGCCATTTGGTAGGCCGTAATTGTAAATAATAATTTGTTCTTAACTGACTTGCCTAGTTAAATAAAGTTTACATTTTAAAAAATCTATTAAAATAATCACTATTCATTCAGGATTATCCGTAATCATGGTAGCAGCCACATTATTGTTTATTTACAATACAAAGTGACTCCAAAATGACACAATACATTATTTACCATTCATATAATCTGAAAAAAAAGAAGAAAAAAATGACATGCATTCCATAAAAATGTCTAGTCACATGCTTGATGTAGTCATTGCGTGCTATGAATATGTTACCAAATAGCTAACTTTTTACTACCTTAATACACATATTGCCCTTTATTTTGAAATAACCCAAATGGAATCATGTAATAACCATAAAAGTGTTAAACAAATCCAAATATTTGAGATTCTTCAAATACCCACCCTTTGCCTTGATGACAGCTTTGCACACTCTTGGAATTCACTCAACCAGCTCCAATTTGCTTTTTACCCTAATAGGTCCACTGACGATGCAATCGCCATCACACTGCCCTATCCCATCTGTACATGAGGAATACCTACAGTGCCTTGCGAAAGTATTCGCCCCCCTTGAACTTTGCGACCTTTTGCCACATTTCAGGCTTCAAACATAAAGATATAAAACTGTATTTTTTTGTGAAGAATCAACAACAAGTGGGACACAATCATGAAGTGGAACGACATTTATTGGATATTTCAAACTTTTTTAACAAATCAAAAACTGAAAAATTGGGCGTGCAAAATTATTCAGCCCCTTTACTTTAAGTGCAGCAAACTCTCTCCAGAAGTTCAGTGAGGATCTCTGAATGATCCAATGTTGACCTAAATGACTAATGATGATAAATACAATCCACCTGTGTGTAATCAAGTCTCCGTATAAATGCACCTGCACTGTGATAGTCTCAGAGGTCCGTTAAAAGCGCAGAGAGCATCATGAAGAACAAGGAACACACCAGGCAGGTCCGAGATACTGTTGTGAAGAAGTTTAAAGCCGGATTTGGATACAAAAAGATTTCCCAAGCTTTAAACATCCCAAGGAGCACTGTGCAAGCGATAATATTGAAATGGAAGGAGTATCAGACCGCTGCAAATCTACCAAGACCTGGCCGTCCCTCAACTTTCAGCTCATAAAAGGAGAAGACTGATCAGAGATGCAGCCAAGAGGCCCATGATCTCTCTGGATGAACTGCAGAGATCTACAGCTGAGGTGGGAGACTCTGTCCATAGGACAACAATATTGCACAAATCTGGCCTTTATGGAAGAGTGGCAAGAAGAAAGCATTTCTTAAAGATATCCATAAAAAGTGTCATTTAAAGTTTGCCACAAGCCACCTGGGAGACACACCAAACATGTGGAAGAAGGTGCTCTGGTCAGATGAAACCAAAATTGAACTTTTTGGCAACAATGCAAAACGTTATGTTTGGCGTAAAAGCAACACAGCTCATCACCCTGAACACACCATCCCCACTGTCAAACATGGTGGTGGCAGCATCATGGTTTGGGCCTGCTTTTCTTCAGCAGGGACAGGGCAGATGGATGGAGCCAAATACAGGACCATTCTGGAAGAAAACCTGATGGAGTCTGCAAAAGACCTGAGACTGTGACAGAGATTTGTCTTCCAACAAGACAATGATCCAAAACATAAAGCAACATCTACAATGGAATGGTTCAAAAATAAACATATCCAGGTGTTAGAATGGCCAAGTCAAAGTCCAGACCTGAATCCAATCGAGAATCTGTGGAAAGAACTGAAAACTGCTGTTCACAAATGCTCTCCATCCAACCTCACTGAGCTCGAGCTGTTTTGCAAGGAGGAATGGGAAAAAATGTCAGTCTCTCGATGTGCAAAACTGATAGAGACATACCCCAAGCGACTTACAGCTGTAATCGCAGCAAAAGGTGGCGCTACAAAGTATTAGCTTAAGGGGGCTGAATAATTTTGCACGCCCAATTTTTCAGTTTTTGATTTGTTAAAAAAGTTTGAAATATCCAATAAATGTCGTTCCACTTCATGATTGTGTCCCACTTGTTGTTGATTCTTCACAAAAAAATAAAGAGTTTCCAACTCAATCATCAAGTTTGCAGACGACACTAAAGTGATAGGCCTGATGAACAACAACGACGACACAGCCTACAGGGAGGAGGTGAGGGCCCTCGGAGTGTGGTGTCAGGAAAATAACCTCTCACTCAACGTCAACAAAATAAAGGAGATTATCGTGGACTTCAGGAAACAGCAGAGGGAGCATCCCTCCATCCACATAGACGAGACAGTAGTGGAGAAGGTGGGAAGTTTTAAGTTCCTCGGCATACATATCACGGACAAACTGAAATGGTACACCCACACAGACAGCGTGGTGGAGAAGGCGCAACAGCGCCTCTTCAACCTCAGGAGACTGAAGAAATTTGGCTTGTCATCTAAAACACTCACAAAATTTTACAGATGCACAATTGAGAGCATCCTGTCGGGCTGTATCACCGCCTGGTAAGGTAATTGCACCACCCTCAACAGCTTTCGGTCTGCAAAACGCATCACCGGCGGCAAACTACCTGCACTCCAGGACACCTACAGCACCCTCCAGGACACCTACAGTCACAGGAAGGCCAAACAGATCATCAAGGACAACAACCACCCAAGCCACTGCCTGTTCACCCCGCCACCATCCAGAAGGCGAGGTCAGTACAGGTGCATCAAAGCGGGGACCGCTTTGACTGACCTTCATGTATTGACTGACCTTCATGTCTTAAAGTAATGATGGACTGTCATTTCTCTTTGCTTATTTGAGCTGTTCTTGCCATAATATGAACTTGGTCTTTTACCAAATAGGGTATCTTCTGTTTACCACCCCTACCTTGCCACAACACAACTGATTTGCTCAAACGCATTAAGAAGGAAAGAAATTCCACTATGTACTTTTAAGAAGGCACACCTGTTAATTGAAATGCATTCCAGGTCACTACCTCATGAAGCTGCTTGGGAGAATGCCAAGACTGTGCAAAGCTGTCATCAAGGTAAAGGGTGGCTACTTTGGAGAAGAATCTAAAATCTAAAATATATCTTGATTTGTTTAATACTTTTTGGGTTACTACATGATTCCATATGTGTTATTTAATCGTTTTGATGTCTTCACTATTATTCTACAATGTATAAAATAGTACAAATAAAGAATAACCCTTGAATGAGTAGGTGTAAGTGTAGGTGTAAGTTTGACCGGTAGTGTAAGTGAATTTGCCCCAATACTGTTGGTCCCCTAAAATGGGGGGACAATATAAAAAAAGTGCTGTAATTTCTAAACGGTTCATTTGATATGGGATCCCGAGTGGCTCAGCGGTCTAAGGCACTGCATCTCAGTGCAAGAAGGGTCACTACAGTTCCTGGTTTGAGTACAGGCTGTATCACATCCGGCTGTGATAGGGAGTCCTATAAGGCGGTGCACAATTTTCCCAGCGCCATCCAGGCTGGGCCGGGGTAGGCCGTCATTGTAAATAAGATTTTGTTCTTAACTGACTTGCCTAGTTAAATAAAGGTTCAATTTTACCAAATCAAACAAATATGGATGAAAATACCCTCAAATTAAAGCTGACAGTCTGCATTTTACCCTCATAGTCATTGTATCATTTCAAATCCAAAGTGCTGGAGTACAGAGTCAAAACAACAACGTTACTGTCCCAATACTTTTGGCACTCACTGCATGTCATGGAAAGAGCAGGTGTTCCTAATGTTTTGTACACTCAGTGTAAAAGAACGCATAGCGGCGGTAATCCATAACATAATAAAACAAACTGAAATCAAAACCTCATGCTTCGCTTTGCCTGAGAAAACTGTGTGAAACCAATTCATAATATCACAGACATACTTAAGGAGAGAAGTACTAACAATAACAAAAGTCAACGTTGACCAAGATAATGTTAAGCTTTAGGAACATGCAGCAGCTCCTTGAGGTGCCTAGTGATCATTCATTTTTCAGTAATCTAGTGAGTTATCCATGCCTAGCAACTATTGGCATGGAACACTGTCAATGCACCATAGGAAGAAAACGTTAATGAATCCCCTTTAGCAGGCACCAGTCGTGTGCAAACAGGGCTCTGGGTGCATGCAGACTGAGAATATTACTATGCGCTTAACTGGAATTAGTCATAGGCTACTGTAATACAAAAGGCATGTATTCCTCCTTTTGTAAGGTTCAAGGGCAAATGTAAATTTAGAAAGTGTTCCCTATGATAAAATCCTACTTATTGGTCTATTCTCTGCACCCGATTTGTCCTTTTCAGTCAAGTGTATGAGGAGGAGGACACTATGTAGGAGCACCAAGAAAAGAGGCATACAAGGCTAGGTGGTTTGTGGCTGAGTGGACAACACCATCAGGCTGCTCTTGCTGAGGCCAGAGGTGCTATATGCTGATTGCTGATTCCTGTTCACTTTTTACTCCTCTGACTCACATCCGATTTGTATTCAAATTCTCACTCTCTCTCTCTGCCCTGATTCAAGTGAATTTCCCTAAGGCAGTGCTGTGGTGACTGTTCGTGACACCAGTGTTTACCACCTCTCCATCAGCCATGCTTGGGAAGCAAGTCAATTTAGAAATGGATAAACTTGCATCAAAGATAGCACAGCAGGCCATTGAGGTCCATTGAAGCTTGCAAAAACTTTGCAAAACTGAAATAAAGACATCAAGGGTCAGAAAGCTCATGGCTCCAAATGTTACATGTTTACTTTTTACTTTTTAAATTAAACAGTCAACTATTAAATTAGCAAAATGCAGAAATTACTCTGCCATTTCCTGGTTGCTAAAATTGTAATAGTTCGTCTAAATTTCAGTTTATGTGACAAAACAAGCAAGTTAATATTTGGAATCATTGTACCATCTAAACTGTCATGAAATATATTTTCAATAACCAAAAATATTGTATTTTCATCTGTTTGAACCTGGTGTACAAAACCGGAAGTGCGAGACACAAAAACAACACTTAAGAACAGTAAGCATAGAAATAGCGCACATAGAACAGATCTACCATTTCTTAGACTTGCTTTCATACGTATAAAAAAGTCATACCATAAAAAAAATCTGCTGTAATGGAAACAGGAAGTTTCGTTACAATTTTATAAATGCAGACAGATCATTTGTTTGTATCTGTAAAATTAATTATGCAAGAAATGGTGGTGGAAACGTCTTTATGTGTAAACATTTATAAAATAACCATCATATCAAAGTAAACTTCGATGATATGGTGTGTGGTCCTCCCTCTACGACTCAGGAAGGCATGCGGTTTACTAGGCTACAGATGAAATAACTTATGATGTGTCATGTGTCTTCCCCCCTTTTCCTCTCTCTACCCTACTGAGGTTACATTTAAAAACCTTTGGTTAACATAGAGATTCTGGGAACATCAGTAGGTGGGGGAAATGAACTATATTCTGGTAATACGAACAATTGACCATATGCAGTGGTACTTAATGAATATGATGTCAGTTCTGTTGTCATCTGAGACATTCTCATCAATGATAAGATGACATAATCTCTACAGTGGAAAGTCTACACATTAGAGTGATCGGATTCACATGGAATTGTTGTTTAATTTAAATGTTTGAATATGAAATTATTTGTGATGGGATGAAATGTGATTTTAGCTTCTAAAATGAGAGATTTGGGTTTTCATAAGGTTAGGGCTCTGCTCAATCAGTGGCCCGCCTTTGTGAAGGGACATGGGCTATAAAACTTTTCAAACACGCCCTCTTTTTCCAAATGGGCTGCAATTTAGAATGCATAAGATACTGTATTTACGATAGCACAGCTTTTTCCCTTTGTTCCTCAGTCTCCCGCTCTTTCACTCCAACCCAGCCCCTTTTCTTTTGTGTAACAAGCTGTCATATCTGTTCCGCCCGCTAGGGACGTTTTCCTTTATGACGTAATTTGTAATCAAGTTATGATTAATTGTGTGTATGTGAATTCTGTGTGATTAGTTAGGTATTTAGTAAAATAATTAAACCCAATTTTGTATTGCTGATTCAAATTGTTAGCCAGGGTTCTTGCAGATAAAAGAATTTACAACTTTCAGATGAGACTGAATTGAGGTGACTATTGATATCGACTGCTATGGATGTAAAATATTACTAGGTCTTTAAGAGTTTATTCGGAAGATAACAGCTCTATAAATATTATTTTGTGGTGCCCGGCTCTCTAGTTAATTACATTTACATGACTAGCTCAATCAGGTGATATTAATTACGGATAAATTATTTTATAGAATAGCATGTCATATCACTTAATCCGGCATAGCCAAAGATACGACAGATGGTTGTGCACAGTGATATTGATACTCCTTTCCAATAAATATCAAGGGTCTGATTCTGTTGACATGATGATCGATGCTTGACTGCCGTTTGACAAATAAAAATAATCTTATCCATAATAATCTCATCATGTAGACTAGCCTACTACCCGCACAGCCTACCCACATTTGCTATTTAACACAACCGTTTTCGTGACAAATGGAAACACATTGAACGTAAAAATGTTCTTCAGTACATGAAAGCTTAAGCGAAAAAGTACATTTTGTGTGCACTATTCATCACGCACTGATTTGTATCCACAACAAGTCTGTTTGGTGGAAACACACCACTGGTGGGAAAATGCTACATTTTCTTTACGCATATTTTAGAATATTCCCATAAAAATCTGTCTCCAATTGGATAGAAACCTAGCTAGTGAGAATGACAGATCTATAACTAACATTTCTACATGAATTTTGTCAGGTCACACAAAAAGTGACATATTGCAGCTTTAAAACAATAAATATGGGCCTTGTTTATTGAGCACAATTGTTGATCATTAACATATTCCATTTAATCGTGAGAGACCAAATACTTTCATCTCAGCAGGATTTGAGACTGTGACTGAACTGTACCCACAGTGTGAAAGTGTAAACTCTAGGACTTGGCTATCTCCTGCGTTCAATGTGATTGGTCAGTCGTCTTCTTGGCATTGCTCGATATGTACATACAGTATGCACAGAATTATAGTTGTTCAAAACATCCACAAATATATGTTTATAACATATCATGTCACCTACCCACAGCATAAAAAAATGCAAAACAGAAATGTAAGCTGTCAAAATAATTTAGTTTGAAGTGATTGGACTTTGTTTTACAATATGGTAAATTTAATCTATGGTGCTGAGGTGATTATTTCCATTCCATTTTAAACATGTACAGGCAAGCTGTATTTTTCAACATTGTGTTTATTAACTTCACTCAATAATGTCATACCAGCATAATTTGTTATGTTTTCATTTTCAGTCTGCTCTCATAAAAAAGTCCTCATAACTTGTGCAAATCCTAAAGCTCCAGAGTGTATGCCTATCACTATTCTCAAGAGAATAAATTACTCAATATTATTTGCATCATATTTGTCCAATATTTGCAAAAGAGCATGACACCTTTTCCTTACCATGCAACGAAAAATGAATGTGGTAGGCTTATGTTACCGAAGGTTGTCATCCAATTTGTTTAGGCTATGTATTCATAGGCTAATAGGCACGAACTGATTATTGGACTCAAATAATAAAATGCATGCAATAATCAAACCACTTACTTTGACTATCGAATTTCCTAATGATGGTATCGAGGAAAGTATTCTGTGGTGCCACGTGACCCCTTCGGACTGGCATCTTTGCTGAACGCTATCCCACTGGAGTTATTGGACTTTCGGTCGCCGATGCTGACCTCTACGTCGATGAGTCCCGACAAACGGACGACATTCACTGTGTCCTCGTCATAGAATAATAAATACTGTAATCCCCGACCTACGTTTTTGTAACTTCATGAGATGGACCAAGTGGACAGTCCTTTAAGTGAAAAGTAGCGTTCTAGAAATGAGCGTCCACTTTATTTGGGGGGGATCGCGAGACAGTTTCCAGTTTCCAAGGAGAGGAGCCCGTGTTTGTTTACGTCCCTTGAACTGTCAAAAATGATACCCTCTCAGGTGAATTGCAAGACGAGAGGTTACTTCTTGTCATTTGTCATTGCAGACTCTGGGGAGGGGGAGTCGGTCAGCCTGCCAAGGAACCTTGGTTTTGCCATAGTTGCGTCCTTTTTTCTCTCATCCTGGCCTTATTCTTCCCTGTTTCCGTGCACCCGATGGAAGCAACAGAGAGAAACCAGTAGTCTAGTTGAAGAAAACGTAGGGTAATGTCCGTAATAGTTCATGAGATGTGATCGCTCTGGAGGAGAGTGGTCTGTGCGCTCAACATTGATGACTTCTGCTTACCAGTGGTGGCGACTGCGCCTCTTTAACCCTTCGTCGTCGGCAAATAGAACTGTTGAAATATTGGCGGACAATACAAAGCACAACCTCGTCAGCCATTACATATAATCATAATTTTGATAATTATGTGGTCAATAATATAAATATCCTACATTAATTCAGCCCATCTAGCATAGAAGCAGCGCAGGCGAATTAACAAAGGGAAAGAGATGCGACTATTCTGAAGAACTGCCTGCTGTAACTACAGAGAGCTAACAACATCTGGTTTAAAATAGGCTAATACAAACAGCTGCCTCTGTTGTCAAACGGTTAGGTGTCTGTGACAGTCCACACAGGTGCAGCTGCATTTATATTCACAGGTGTAGGCTAACCCACATGACATCAATGCGTGGGCTAAGGTTTTAACCGAACTGGCACACACACCACAGTCGTTATTCATTGTGAGGCTGTGAGTCTCATTCCACATTAAAGGTGAAATTGCAATCGAAAATCAAATGCGTTGACTCACCTCTTTGACAAAATGCGCTTTTTTGAGACTGTGCGCTTTGTTCATTTCATGGATGATGCTGGGGCTTCACCCTCAATTGTCTCATAATGAGGAGGCTTCAGACCAGCAGACACGTCACTGCCTATGCAAGAGCACTGGATGTGGGGTTCCCCTTTCGTCACAAGTGCGAGATAGACAAAGGGCGCGCTCCGCGTGCAGCATGCATGTTGCTAGTGCTGTCTGATCCACTTTGATGTTATTTTACAGCATGAAGCTCAACTCTCCCAACCGATACACAGTATCCTCTTAACTAAATACAACAAGAAACACACAATAACACATGCTGTCCTGATAGACTTGAATGTTTTTTAATTATTAAGGCGATAATGTGAAGTGGAGGGGGATCAATAGCGCTCCGCGGGGCTGCGAGCTTCCTCCCTCTCGTTCCGACTCCCTTATTTAGTCAGGAGAGAGAGGACACAGTCACGCGGTAGTCTCGTGTAAGCGTCCCCCAGTGAGCTCTTCCAGCCTGCCTTCCGTTGTGAAACGCTTTCTCTCTCTCTCTCTTTCTCTCTGAGACCTCTTGTTTAAATATTACACGCCAATCTTTACAGAGACATGCATAGGATATGTGCATATATTTACCAAATCTACTGGTATAGATGTCACATTCAGCAGCAAACATAATATTACATCATCTTTAAATATATATATATATATTTTACAGAATAATACATTGAAACAGAAATGTTTTAATAAAAACCACTAGTGATTTATTAGAAAAGTAGCAAAACACTGTACAGTGTAAAGGATCTGAGAGTTTCAGAAGGCACTCTATGATTGTTGATACAGTGTAAAGGATTTGAGAGTTTCAGAAGGCACTCTATGATAGTTGATCCAGTCATATAATGACTATGGACCACAGGAAATCAGGACACCTGGTCTGTCCACCCGTCTGTCTGTCTGTCTGTCCCTCTGCATACACACACACTAGGCCTATACACACACACTCAGCGTCTGGACAGATCTCCCCCTGTGTATGAAAAGAATGCAAACACACCCATGAAATAAGAGGTATTGAAGATAATTGCTTTGTAATAACAATGCCAAATTATTATATATCGTGCTTCTACATCTGCATTGCTTGCTGTTTGGTGTTTTAGGCTGGGTTTCTGTATAGCATTTTGTGACATCTGCAGATGTAAAAAGGTCCCGCCTCTCCCATAAAAAAGTCCCGCCTCTCCCATCTCCTCATTGGTTTTTAGGAGCATATACCCACGTGGGTGATTGAAAGATGGACTGAGGTCCACACTCCAGTCCAGTTGGTGGTGATAATGCAACCTTAAAGTGTGTTGTCAATCGCCATATAAAGTCCAATGAAGAAGAAGAAGCCTGAGGGAGGAGAGATTGCCGGAAACAAACTCGGTTTACCTTTTTATCTGTAGATTAATTTTCGGAGTAGAAGACCTTGTGTATTTCAGGTAAAATAACAACCCAATGTTAATATCCCAGAACAAATTACCTAGCAACAGCAAGCTAGCTGGCTAAATTTCCATAAATGTTTAATGCTTTTCGATCTGTCCTCAAATCATTATAGTTGGTTCAGAGTTACATGTCCTGATCGTGTCTGGTGTGGGTGGACAAAATAAACATGCGCGCGATGCAGTGTGGTCAGCATGTAAGGCACTGCATCGCAGTGCTTGAGACTTCACTACAGATCCGGGTTCGATCCCGGGTTGTGTTGCAGCCGGCCGCAACAGGGAGATCCATGAGGCGACACACAATTGGCCCAGCATCGTCCAGGTTAGGGGAGGGTTTGGCCGGCCGGGATATCCTTGTCCTATCTAGCTCTAGCGACTACTATGGCGGGCCTGGCGCATGCACGCTGACACAGTGTTTCCTCCGACACATTAGTGCGGCTGGCTTCCGGGTTCAGACAGCAGTGTGTCAAGAAGCGGTGTGGCTTGGCAGGGTCGGGTTTCGGAGGATGCATGGCTCTCGACCTTCGCCTCTCCCAAGTCCTCTCACAAGACTGTAACTACCAATTGGATACCATGAAATTGGGGAGAAAAAGGGGTAGGGTGAAATGTAGTCTTCACTGAGAATGTATTATATACATTATTTTATTACACATGTTAAACATGGAGTTGCCAAATAAAAAAATCTGTCAGCAGGCAATGCCATCCCAACTATATTATTGAAGAATCTGAGCGCTGTAAATTGCCTTGTGATATAAATATCAAATCAGCCAGGTTGATTATGGATTACTACAATATTTGGTTGTTGTAACTGGGGTCCTGATTGAATTATGCATGTTGGGAAACGTAAACATACAGTACGTTCAGCGTGGGGATGCAGTCATCATGGCGTTTAAAGTGCATTAACGGAGAATGACAAAGAGCGGAAGAGACAGCGAGGGACAGTGGGACTGCAACTGGGTGTGAGTGACAGAGAGAGTGGCCATGACGGTTGGGCGTGATGGACTGATAGACAGCATGACTAACAGCATGGGCGCTGGCAGGAAGTGGGTGGGTGGGAGAGAGTGTGTGTGTGGAGGGCTGTTTGTGTTTGTGTTTGTGTGTGTGTGTGTGTGTGTGTGTGTGTGTGTGTGTGTGTGTGTGTGTGTGTGTGTGTGTGTGTGTGTGTGAGTGAGCGAGTGTTTGTTTGCACATGTATGTTCGTTTGTGTGTGCACATCAGCTTGTGTGTCTGTGCGTGTCTGGTCATGTACTGTAGGCTATGCATTTATCTGTCGGTGTGGGGGAGGTTTAAAGAGGCTACTGATGAGGTGATAAGCAGGGGTCAATGTTTGCGTCAGAGTGTACTCTACCCACCTTGGCAGCTGGTGCACTCACAGCTGTGTATGACAGGCAGGACGACGGGCTCACTCTCCCCACTGTCACACAGGAGGCTAAGGAAGCGCACGGGGCTCTCAGGGTCCAACCGGTAGCTGCAGCAGTCACACAGCGACAGGAGGTAAGGCTCCTGAGAGAGGGAAGGAGGGAAAAAGGAGGAGAAAGAGAGGGACAGAGAGGTAGAGAAAGGAAGGGTGCACACGCGTGAGAGAGGTGAGAGTTCGAGTCTGAAACTGACACCAATCACCAGCTATTTTCGCTACCATGGTAACGGAAGGTAGTGACACATTTAGCTGAGATCATGTTTGTTTTTACTTACTCACATTTTCACAGTGATGCCATTACATTATTTTTCTACCACGGGAGTTTAAGAGTAAAACAAAAAATCACTGGGATGATTGGTCTAGGATCTCTCTGTTCTGGATGAAGTGCCAATACCTCTACGTTCAACTGGTGAAAAAAGCACACAAATGGGGACTATTGCAACATTACAGAAAATTCCCATAGAAATGTATTGTAGAATAGACATGGTTCTTCTCTATCTTACAGGATAGGGAATCAGGTCCACTCTACATATTACATTTCTGTCTGCAACACTGCATCCCAGCCCAGTGCATAAGAGTGGGTGAAAGCCGGCGACATCAGCAAACCTCCAAAATGACGTCAATTTTGGACAAACAGCGCCCTCTACAGTAGCTGACTTCCACGTTGTCAAGACGACAGTCTCCCTTAGTGATGTTCCTGACCTCCGTATAACGGCGACACTCCGCTACGGGCTCCCCTGGTAAGATGAAAGGAGGAAATAGGACAGGGCAGGGAGATAAAGGGAGAGAGGGAGATTAAGAGGAGCGGTGGAGGAAGAGGATAATGATGGGGGCAGCATGGGGAGTTGAGAAAATAAAAGAGGCTTTTGTTTTGAGTTAATGAATGAGAGAGCGAGCTCTAGAGAGAGAGAGAGAAAGGGAGAGAGAGAGAGAGGGAGAGAGAGAGAGAGAGAGAGAGAGAGAGAGAGAGAGAGAGAGAGCTCCATAGGCACATTGACTTTCAATGCCCCCTCACCAACTGTGCCATTATACAACATTGAAAGAGATAAATGCTGTCTTATTGTACATGCCTTGTGGACAATTTAGGACCTAAAGCACTATGTTTCACACTAAATATTTGTTTAAATACAGGAAGAGAAGGACTAAGCATTGTTTATGTTGAACTCTCACCAGGGAACTCCTTCCTGCAAACTGGGCAGCAGCTGCCTGGTTCCTCCACTTTCACTTCCCCCTGATATAAGAGGATAGGAGAGGAGGAGAGGGGAGGGGAGAATGGATGGGAGGAAAGGAGAGGACGAAAGGGGATGGGAGGAGAGGAGGGGGCCAAGGGCAGACAAGAGGGTAGGAAAAGGAGAAAAGACTTGTCACTATCTTAGCTTACTAATTGAGTCCCCATCATGTCTCGCTCTGAAAATAGAATAAAGCTGTTCCAGGAATAAATCATCATCTTCCAGGAGGGGTCTGCTGACAGGAGCAAGTGCATCACCACACCCCCTACAATGCACTGCTCCAGGCCTGCCCCGGCCCCAGGGAGGCTGAACTTGAGCTCAGCCACTTAAAGGGGAGGTAAGTGGGAGCCTTGGTTATTTAAAGTGGAGGTAAGTGTGATCCCCAGTTATTTAAAGGAAAACTCCACCCAAAATCTTGTGGTACTTGTTTCATTAGTCCATTGATATAGTCCCAATTTGTTTTACATGTCAGTGAGTAGATATTTGGATTTTTCTTGTAAAGGGTAGATGCAGGTCCGATAGATGCACCCATTTTGTTTAATTTTCCTTGCCCAAGCTCACATCACAACTTTGCCGGTGTCGTAAAGGGGCAAACTGACAATATCACTATTATTGCCCTTTGTGCTTTTGTGAATTGTTTGTTAGTATTGTTTCATCTTTTATTGTTTGAATTTGTTGTTCATAGATGTTATGTGCCTTGTCTGCCACCAGGTGGCAAGTTATGTTTTGTCTTGCACAAAAAAATAAGAAAAACTCCAACAAAAATATTGAAACAAAGGGGAGGTAAGTGTTATTTTTGTAGCTACTTAAAAAAGGGAGGGGGCAAAATGGAGGGTGAAACCATTTATTTCAAGGAGAGGTATCTATTGATAGCCAACTAGCGATAGCCTCTTAATCTGGAGGTGAGGGTGAACCCAGTTATTTAAAGGGCATGAGAACAGTCAACTGAGAAAGGGAAAAATATTGACTACTTTGTTTAAGTACTTTCATATCGATTTAGCTCTGCGCTGTAACTCACACAACCCCCCCAAACCTTCTGGCATTTTCTGTGAATTTCTCCAGCTGTAAGAATAACTGAGATGTCCGTGAAAGTGCAAGTCCGTGAAAGTTTCTTATCTCTCACCTCTTCACACTGCAGCAGTGGGCATCCTGATTGGCACCCCTTCTGCCCGTTCACACAACGGCACACCAAGCAGCCCTCCTCCCATTCAGAGCTAGCCTGTGAGACACACACACACACACGCATAAAAGCATGCATGCATGCACGCACACGCATGCACAGGCACACACACACAGACAATAAATATACTGCATTTGCAGTGGCTATTACAGTGCTATTGCCACTAATGATTGAGGTGGCTGATTATAACCCAGGTCTACTGTACTGTAGCAGAGAAACCTGAGGTCTATAATGCATCCCAAATGGCACCCTATTCTCTATATAGTGCACTACTTTATACCAGAGCCATATGAGGACTACACGACATAGGGAATAGGGTGCCATTTGAGACACACTCCAAGAGAGTTTATGGGACTATAAGGACGAGAGAAGACACTTCTAGAGCTCTACAAGATCTTCATGGACATTATTCACGACAACTAAAGAGGAAGAGGAGAAACCGACCCCCTGTCATCACATGATTAATCCTTCCTTTAATATATTCTCATGAAATATTCCTATTATGCGTCTTTAAAGAGGTGGTTAATTTCTGTAGCACTATAATAGCTTTCAACAGTTCCCTGCGTTATTGATAGTGGGCCATTGTACTTTAATGTGGCCCAGGGGGCATGTCCGTCATCGTTACTCATCCCTCCACACACACACACACACACACACACACACACACACACACACACACACACACACACACACACACACACACACACACACACACACACACACAAACAAAACAGAGACTCACACAATCCATCATCGTTACTTAGCCCTCCTTTATGTATGAACACACAAAGGAATTGAAAGGAGTGCAGGTAAACAGACATGGAATGGAAGGATGCGAGTGAGAGTCCAATGGAGGAAAGACAATGAGGTACAATCTGCAGTGCAGGAGGGATAGGAGTTTATGTTGGGCCCTTTAGTTGTGTGTGTCTGGTGTGTGTGTGTGTGTCTGGTGTGTGTGTGTGTGTGTGTTTCTGGTGTGTGTGTGTGTGTCTGGTGTGTGTGAGTGTGTGTGTGTCTGGTGTCTGTTTATGTGCATAGGTGCATATACTTGTACTCTTTGATGTAACTTTGTGGGTGTGTGTAAGTGTACATAAACATACTAGTTTGTTTGTTTGTCTGTGTGTGTACCTTTCTCAGCACCCCCTGGTCCACACACGGGCAGAGTGCGGGGATCACACACAGGCCCTCTGCGTTTCGGTAGAGCCCCTCCTTACACATACACCCCTCGGTGGCGCTGCAGTTGAGTGGGGAGGTCAGGTAGATCTCTACACAGCTCCTCTCACACACAGACAGAGCCTCCGATGCACTCTTCCTCCATCTCTCTCCATCAGGACAGGCTACAGGGGGAGGGGCAGGGGTAAGTAGTGAGAGTTGTAGGAAAAACAAGAAATAGGAGAGGGGGAGACAGTGACATTGTTTAATTATAGCTCCTATTCACCTGATTCAACAAATCAACTTAACATCAAGTGGTGTTTGTGCTGCATTAGAACAAATACATGTAACTGCCAAAATAAAGAAAACACTTCAGTAAATGAGGGATACAACGTATATTGAAAGCAGGGGCTTTCACACGGGTGTGGTTAATAAATTAACATCCCATCATGCTTAGGGTCATGTCTAAAAATGCTTCGTTGCCCATTATTCTGGCTACCATGGCTAGAAGAATCTCAGTGACTTTGAAAGAGGTGTCTGAAAGGAGAATAGGGGGTTTAAAGTGTAAATTGAACACTTATAGGAGAGTTCCAGACACTTGCTGAATCTATGCCAAGGCTCATTGAAGCTGTTCTGGCGGCCCGTGGTGGCCCAACCCCCTATTAAGACACTTTATGTTGGGGTTTCCTTTATTTTGGCAGTTAACTTTATGCGCAACGAATAGGGGTCCCAGAGGACTGGGTTGGAAAACACTGCCCTAGAATGAAATGCAGCACCAGTCTCTCACTTAGGGCCTACATACTAGACCTCAGACACTCACCACAATCAGGGGCCCTGCACAGTGCCGTACGCTGGGCCGGGCCCTCACACTCTGCCCCCTCGTATTGCTGAAGCTGGAAGACGGTCCGCCTGGAGTTCCGCTGGCCAGAACCACAGCTCACTGAGCACTGACTCCACTCTGACCAACTACCCCACTCACAGTCCACTGGAGACATGCATGGAGGAAGAGAAGCATGTGAAGGAGTGATGGAGGCAGAGAGAGGCATAGAGGAAGAGAAGCATGTGAAGGAGTGATGGAGGCAGAGAGAGGCATAGAGGAAGAGAAGCATGTGAAGGAGTGATGGAGGCAGAGAGAGGCATAGAGGAAGAGAAGCATGTGAAGGAGTGATGGAGGCAGAGAGAGGCATAGAGGAAGAGAAGCATGTGAAGGAGTGATGGAGGCAGAGAGAGGCATAGAGGAAGAGAAGCATGTGAAGGAGTGATGGAGGCAGAGAGAGGCATAGAGGAAGAGAAGCATGTGAAGGAGTGATGGAGGCAGAGAGAGGCATAGAGGAAGAGAAGCATGTGAAGGAGTGATGGAGGCAGAGAGAGGCATAGAGGAAGAGAAGCATGTGAAGGAGTGATGGAGGCAGAGAGAGGCATAGAGGAAGAGAAGCATGTGAAGGAGTGATGGAGGCAGAGAGAGGCATAGAGGAAGAGAAGCATGTGAAGGAGTGATGGAGGCAGAGAGAGGCATAGAGGAAGAGAAGGTGTGCGAGAAAGAAAGCAAGAGGAGGGAAAGATATGTTTGGTCTGACACATACTGTCCATTATAAAAGAGGTTCATTTCACAGAGGGATTCGGGCACTGAAATCCTTTGGTGATAGTCGGTAGTTGATAGTCTAGTAGGGGACATATCATTTAATTTGATAGTTTTGCTACAGTGGGAAACTACAGAGTTATCATATGCCACATGCTGGCACTTGCTGGCAGAGCAGATTTCTAGTTTCCTACACGCACTGGCTTCTGTATCAGGTCAACACTGTACACAGCTAATTAAACATGGTTGAAGAGCTACACTCACCATTGCATGGGTCCTCAGTACAATTGAATACTCCTCCTTGACAAACACTTAGGAAGAGAGGGAGAAAGGGATTGATAAATACCTGACACATTAGGATCCAAAGATGAGAAACTCAAAGAGGTAGTTAATCAAGCAATCATGCCTCTCAGTCCCTCAGTCTTTTAGCTCTGTATCAAAACCCTGGGCTGAAAGATTAAATTACTTAACTCATGTCTGAATCTGACAGTCTCTCCATTACATAGTCTCATGTGACAGACATAAATACTGTACATAAATGTAGCTGGCCAGCACGTACGCAAGATCTGGTTTTGGGTGCCGAGACGATCAGTTACATTCCAAAGATGTGTAATACTGTACAGTATTTCATCGTCTAGGTACTGTACAGTTGAAGTTGGAAGTTTACATACACTAAGGTTGGAGTCATTTAAACTCGTTTTTCAACCACTACACAAATGTCTTGTCAACAAACTATAGTTTTGGCAAGTCGGTTAGGACATCTACTTTGTGCATGACAAGTAATTTTTCCAACAATTGTTTACAGACAGATTATTTCACTGCATCACAATTCCAGTGGGTCAGAAGTTTACATACACTAATTTGACTGTGCCATTAATAAATCCTGTTAAAGATAGGGCTGACTACTGCCCCCTTTGGAGGAATTGCGTGCCCATAGTAAACAGAAAAAAAAATCTGTCAAAAATTGCTAATATATGCATATAATAATTATTATTGAATAGAAAACACTCTAAAGCTTCTAAAACCGTTCAAATTATGTCTGTATGTAAAGCAGAACTCTCAGGGCAGCCATTCTCCCAAACTCTCTCTTGTCATCAAGAAAGTTGGGCCAACTTTGACGTCATCGCCCCCACCCTTCCCAACCAGCTACAGATCTGGGAACAGTTCCTATCTCTTCAGCGCGGTGTCCCCTTTCAGTGGGGCCTGTCATTGTGAGAATCGCGCGCTCCCTCGAGTTTTGGCCGGCTGAAACCTCCGGGTCACGCGAAAATACATGTACTTTCAAACGATTTCGGTTTGTCTGTTCGAGCTAAGGATTGTTTTGCATGTTTAGAACATGCTAAAGCTTGATTCTGCACTTAGTTTGACCAGTTTAGTCGACATATAATATGTCATTTTGAAGTTTAGATGCGCATCCACTAGAATTTTGGCTGCATTTCAACCGGAATTTGTCGCGTTTGATAACCTAAAGACACAGACTTGAAAACCAAACGCAGTTTTTGGTAAGTATAACTCCTTCCACGTCTTCTGATCGAAGAACATCGAAGGTAAGGGAATATTTATGTGTTAATTATGGGTTTCTGTGGACTTAATGCTAATTTCTGAGCGCCGTCTCATATTATAGCCTAGTGAACGAATTCTGTAACATTAAAAATAAATGTAACACAGCGGTTGCATTAAGAAGAAGTGTATCTTTCTATCTATATGTAGAACATGTATATTTAGTCAAAGTTTATGATGTGTATTGCTTGTTATCTGACGTTATCTGCCGGAGCTATCATCATTTCTCCGGACATTTGAGTAGCATTTTGTGAACATGGCGTCATTGTAAACAGAGATTTATGGATATAAATAGCATATTATTGAAAAAAACATAAATGTACTGTGTAACATGTCCTATTACTGTCATCTGATGAAGATTTTCAAAAGGTTAGTGAATTATTTTTCTTTTAATCCTGCGTTTGTTGATTGCATTTTTTGGCTATTCAAATGAGCTGTGTCTTTGGTGGTGGTATGACATAAATATGTTCTATGTTTTCGCCATAAAACATTTTAGAAATCTGCCTTGCTGGCTAGATGAACAAGGTGTTTATCTTTCATTTGAGCTATTGGACTTGTTAATGTGTGGAGGTTAAATATTTCTAAGAATATTTTTGCATTCCGTGCGCCACCGTTCCAGCTGAACGTGGGAGGGGTCGTTCCCAAAAGGGAACCTGCCCCGTCAACAGCTTGGAAAATTCCAGAAAATGATGTAATGGCTTTAGAAGCTTCTGGTAGGCTAATTGACAACATTTGAGTCAAATGGAGGTGTACATGTGGATGTATTTCAAGGCCTTCAAACTCTGTGCCTCCTTGCTTGACATCATGGGAAAATGAAAAGATATCCGCCAAAACTTCTGAAAAAATTGTAGACCTCCACAAGTCTGGTTCATCCTTGGGAGCCATTTCCAAACCTCTGAAGGTACCACGTTCATCTGTACAAACAATAGTACGCAGGTATAAACACCATCGGACCATTCAGCAGCCATCATACCACTCAAGAAGGAGACGTGTTCTTTCTCCTAGAGATGAACATACTGCGAAAAGTGCAAATCAATCCCAGAACAGCAGCAAAGGACCTTGTGAAGATGCTGGAGGAAACAGGTACAAAAGTATCAATATTCACAGTAAAATGAGTCCTATATCGACATAACCTGAAAGGCCGCTCAGCAAGGAAGAAGCCACTGCTCCAAAACCACCATAAAAAGGCCAGACTACTGTTTGCAACTGCACATGGGGACAAAGATCATACTTTTTGGAGAAATGGCCTCTGGTCTGATGAAACAAAAATACAACTGTTTGGCTATAATGACCATCGTTATGTTCGAAGCAAAAAGGGGGATGCTTGCAAGCCGAAGAACACCATCCCAACCGTGAAGCACGGGGTGGCAGCATCATGGGGGTGCTTTGCTGCAGGAGAGACTGGTGCACTTCTCAATGGCATCATGAGGGACGAAAATTATGTGGATATATTGAAGCAATATCTCAATACATCAGTCAGGATGTTGAAGCTTGGTTGCAAATGGGTCTATCAAATGAACAATGACCCCAAGCATCCTTCCAAAGTTGTGGCAAAATGGCTTAAAGACAACAAAGGCAAGGTACTGGAGTGGCCATCACAAAGCTCTGACCTCAATTCTATAGAAAATACTGAAAAGCTTGTGTGTGCAAGGAGGCCTACAAACCTGACTCAGTTCCACCAGCTTTGTCAGGAGGAATGGGACAAAATCCACCCAACTTAATGTGGGAAGCTTGTGGAAGGATACCCAAAATGTTTGATCCAAGTTTAACAATTTAAAGGCAATGCTACCAAATACTAATTGAGTGTATGTACACTTCTGACCCACTGGGAATGTGATTAAAGAAATAAAAGCTGAAATAAATCAATCTCTCTACTACTATTCTGACATTTCACATTCTTAAAGTAAAGTGGTGATCCTAACTGACCTAAAACAGGGAATTTTTACTAGGATGAAATGTCAGGAATTGTGAAAAATTGAGTTTAAATGTAATTGGCTAAAGTGTGTGTAAACTTCCGACTTCAACTGTATATCTGTCAATCAACCGCTATGACTTCTTAACACATGTAATAGGCTAGCTACATATCCCCAATCAAATCTACCAATCATGGAATTGAATTGCATATCTTTACAACCGTTTCGAAGATATACTACAAGCTTTAGTAAGTAACTGTAATAATGAGTAATAATAATGAGGTGTTGACTACCATGTGTTGCACTGGTGTTGTAAGACCGTCCCAGAGGCCACCTCTCCTTCGGGGTCATCCAGGGTCATGTTCAGGGTCCCCGGGAGGGAGTGCGGAGAACAGGGACAGGCATCATGAGGGACACATGATCCGTTGTACAGCACCTGCTCAAGGAAGACGATCAGGTGACACATAGATGAAGCGTGGTGGTTCGATTAGATTAGTGTCCTTTACAGTCATCTCTTGACCTGGTAACTACATAACATATTTTCTCATTTTATTGAAATGTGCCTTACTCAGCAATAAGCAGACTGTCACTGTCTGACCATGCCTGAGTGTACTAACCATGCCTGAGTGTACTGACCATGCCTGAGTGTACTGACCATGCCTGAGTGTACTGACCATGCCTGAGTGTACTGACCATGCCTGAGTGTACTGACCATGCCTGGGGGACAGGTGCATCCAGGGATACAGGGTCCAGATACGCACTGGTTCTCTGGCCAGTGGTCCTCACAGCTGTAGGGGCAGGAGCCAGCACACTGGCTGAACACCTGGCTGGATGGACACTCTGCACAGGGACACGTTTCATGTCAATACACAGGACCAGTACGCTTCAGTTCAGTGCTTCAATATGTTATTAGTAAGTTATTAAGTGTACCAGGTATGTATGATGATATATGTCTCTACTTTCCACCTGTATAGTTCAAAAATAAAAGCATGCTCAACTTCAAGTTTTTGTGTTACCTGGTGTCATCTGTTTTACCTGGTGTCGTGTGTGTTACCTGGTGTCGTGTGTGTTACCTAGTGCCGTGTGTTTTACCTGGTGTCATGTGTGTTACCTGGTTCCGTGAGTGTTACCTGGTGTTGTGTGTGTTACCTGGTGTTGTGTGTGTTACCTGGTAGACAGCTGTTGGTTTGACAGGCAGTATGTTGTTCTAAGGGAGTAGGACACTCTTGTCCCCCGGGCTGGGGCTCCTGTAAGACGGTCTTGATACGCACTGACACCCCTCCACCACACGAGGCGCTGCACTCACTCCAAGACGACCACTCACTCAACAAACACCCAGCTGGAAAGGAGAGAGAGAGAGAGAGAGAGAGAGAGAGAGAGAGAGAGAGAGAGAGAGAGAGAGAGAGAGAGAGAGAGAGAGAGAGAGAGAGAGAGAGAGAGAGAGAGAGAGAGAGAGAGATGGTAATTTATTCAACTAACAACCAGATCAACTCCAACTTGTTTAAATGTTGACCATCTTCAGGTCATCTGTGTGGGACCAGCCATATTATTTGGTATCATGTGTTGTATGTCACTGACCTGGACAAGGGGGCAGCACACATGTTTCAGTGTGGACCGTCTCAGTACAGGGTGGCCCTACTTCTGTGTCATTGCAGGGACGTATCCTCATCCTCTGTCCCGTCCCACAGGACTCTGAGCAGGCGCTCCACTGTCCCCAGGGGCCGTAGACGGGACACAGCAGGTCAGTGCACACCAGGGTGCCATTCTCACACACACTGGAGCACACAGGGACAGAATAGAGATGGATAGATTGTTAATTAACCTCTAAAAGTCTAAGCCTTTTGGCGGGGGTTCTACTAAGCTAGCATATGGAACTGTTTTAAAATGTTCACACCATGGATCATATAGCTATTTAATTTTGAAGTGTCTATAAAGGAGATATTTGAAAGCACAGGAAATATCATAGTCTTTTGGACACAGATTTAACCCCTTTTGTTTTGTTGGCACAAAACTACCTCCATACCTCCATATATTTTTTGAACTGGTACCAGGTTAACTTCAGACGAGTTCCGTGACCCTTGTGGGGGTCATAGAGCAAAACAGAGAACAGCTGTGTTTTTGTGAGAGTCTCGTCTTTCCACAGAGTGGTCATATTAGGCCAAACCGTTCGGACGCTAGAGACGTTTTTGTGAGAAGAACGATTTTCAGGATGTCTCATGGTCTGACAAACACGATGTAGCTTGGCCATTTTCCACCACAGATGCGGAAGGCTAACACAGGCGGATGCGGTGGATTGAGATGCAGCCCATGCAAAACAAACTAGATATCTCTAGCTTAAACTGACAGATTTTGATAGGGATATTTTTGCATGATGTTACTTAGATTGATGCACCTGTGCGTCAATAGACTATTAAGGTAGACTAAAACAATAGGAGATGTCTCTGTGAGGAGATGCCTCCACGAAATAGGCCATACCAGATGCAACAGGTCACTTTACCTAAAGTTCTTCATTGGTCATGTCAGATTATCATATTCTGATTATGACTGTGGTGAAATCTGGCACTAAACCGTACTCATATAGTAATTCGTATGCAATAACTTGTATGTGAAAGTAATGATAGATGGCCAAATTCAAACTTGAGATCCACATGTGTAACTCACACATACAACTTCCATTGATGTCAGTGGGAGATATGTACAAAAGAAGTTACACATAAATTAAGATTTGGCCTATAATAATGATATTTCTAGTGTTGATCATTTTGAGGCTGTGTGGATATGAGGCTACTACAGGTTCCTAACCAGGTTCCTAACCAGGTTCTTAACCAGGTTCCTAACCAGGTGTTGCAGTCCAGATCCTCCAGGTTCCTAACCAGGTTTCTCACCAGGTGTTGCAGTCCAGTGTGACTTTCTCAGCAGGGCTGATCTCCAGGGTGCCGTTGCCCATGGGAACCCCACAGCGACACTCCGTCACCTCAACACAGTCCCCGCCCTGCAGCAGCCAGCCCTCTGGGCACCGACACCCTAGGAGAGAGAGAGAACAACCGGGAAGATAAAAATGGAGAAAGAAAGAGGTTCAGATGGATATCCTCTTCTTGTTAGGGTAGCACACTGAAAGTCACAAAGTATGCCAGTATGTCACACTGATATAAGGGACACAGTGACATGAGGTCATAGGTCCATTACCTGGGTGACAGACTCCCTGCAGACACTGCACATGCTCCCAGAGGTCAGTGCAGCTCCGGGGACACTGATTGGCACAAGACGCCTGGTAGACCCGCCCCCTGTCCTCACAGCGCTCGCCTAGATCACACAAGAAAGGAGTCAATCAATACTGTCTCCTTGGAGACCACATTGTAAGACGTTTTAGGCACATACAGTATAGGAACATTGTTAACCAGTTAAAATGTCCAGTAAAGGATTAAAGTGTACCTGGACAGAGGCCAGTGTTGCAGCTCTTGGTCTGGGTCTGCTGTTTTTGACACTGGGGTCCTGGAGGGGAGGCCTGGGGCTGTCTGTGGCGCTGTCTGACCCCACCGCTGCACGGCTCCTGACACACACTCCACACACTCCACACACTCCACTGGCACAGGTCTGGGCAGGAAATGACATCAGCACAAACATCGTAATTATCGTCATCATCATCATCATACTGCAGAGTGTCAAGAGTCATGCCAGTTGTTTAGTACTGACTGAGTGTAGTGTATTCTTAGTGTACAGTACCACCCACCTTTGCATGCATTGGGGTCTGGGCAGAGCCTCTCCTCCTCCAGCTCCCCGGTACACTGTGCCCCCTCTTCCTCCCCTGAGACTGGCTGGCCTGAGTCCAGGTCCAGACATGCTCGGTAGCGCCGCTGGACAGACACCAGGGCTGCAGCGCCACCCTGTGGAGAGGAGGAGGACTGCAGGGAGGAGGCGGGCACACACGGAGAGCAGGGGGTCCACTCTGACCACTCACTGAGAATGACTGAAGGAGGGAGGGAGGGAGGGTAGGAAAGAGAGGGGTGGGCGGGGGGTTTAGAGGGGTACATAAATAGAGAGGGTGGGAGGGGAAGAGTAAGGTAGGGAGATGTAGGAGAGGGATGAAGCTTAGTGATGGTCTAAAGTCAACTTATGTCAAACTCAAACTGTTCTAAGATCCATAAAAAGTACTCTCTCTAAACCCAGGAAATTAATGTACTACAGCAGGGTTTCCCCAACTGGCGGCTCGCGGCCTGAATTTGGCCAGTAAGTGTTTTTAACTTCATTGGGATATGGGGCAGCATTGAGAAGTTTAGATGAAAAGTGTGACCAGAGTAAATTGCCTGTTAGGAAGCTAGGATATGAAGCTAGGATATGCATCTAATTACATAGAAAACACTCTTAATTTTCCAAAACTGTTAAAATAATGTCTGTGAGTATAACAGAACTCATATGGCAGGCAAAAACCTGAGAAGAATCCAACCAGGAAGTGGGAAATCTGAGGTTTGTAGTTTTTTAAGTGATTGCCTATCCAATATCCTGTGTCTATGGGGTCAGATTGCACTTCCTAAGGCTTCCAGTAGATGTCAACAGTCTTTAGAAGTTGTTTCAGGCTTGTATTGTGAAAGGGGATCGAATAAGAGCTGTTTCAACAAGTGGTCAGGCTGAAAGCCTTTAGTTTCGCGCGTGGCCGTGTGCGTGATGCTCATTCTCTTTCCTTTCTAATGACAACGGAATTGTCCGGTTGGAATATTATTGAAGATTTATGATAAAAACATCCTAAAGATTGATTATATACATTGTTTAACATGTTTCTACGAACTTTAATGGAACTTTTTTCACTTTTCGTCTGGACTTTGTGCATTTGGATTACTGGACTAAAGGCACAAACAAAATGGAGGTATTTGGACATAAAGATTAACTTTATCGCACAAAACAAACATTTACTGTCTAACATGGAGACCTAGGAGTGCCATTGATTGATGAAGATCATCAAAGGTAAGTGATTAATTTTAACGCTATTTCTGACTTTTGTGACACCTTTCCTTGGTTGGAAAATGGCTGTATGGTTTTCTGTGGCTAGGAGCTGACCTAACATAATTGCATGGTGTGCTTTCGCCGTGAAGCCTTTTTGAAATCGGACACAGCGGCTGGATTAACAAGAAGTTTATCTTTAATCCTATGTATAACTCTTGTATCTTTCATCAATGTTCATGATGAGTATTTCTGTAATTTGATGTGGCTCTCTGCAATTTCACCGGATGTTTGTTTGAGACAATGCATTTCTGAACATAATGCGGCAATTTCAAATGAGGTATTTGGACATAAAGATGAACTTTATCGAACAAAACACACATTGATTGTCTAACATGGAGTCCTGGGAGTGCCATCTGGTGAAGATCATCAAAGGTTAGTGATTCATTTTAATGCTATTTCTGACTTTTGTGACACCTCTCCTTATTTGGAAAATGGCTGTATGGTTTTCTGTGACTAGGTGCTGACCTAACATAATCTCATGGGGTGCTTTCGCCGCAAAGCCTTTTTGAAATCGGACACTGTGGCTGGATTAACAAGAGGTTTATCTTTAAAATGGTGTATAAACTTGTATGTTTGAGGAATTTTAAGTATGAGATTTCTGTTGTTTGAATTTGGCACCCTGCAATTTCACTGGCTGTTGGCGAGGTGGGACGCTCACGTCCCAAACGATCCCAGAGAAGTTAATTGGCCCCCCAAGTGAGCTAAACATTTTAATGATTTAAGTGATTTTAAATTTGAAAATTGGTCCCGAAGCATAATAGAGAGACTGTATATAAATATAAGCAAGGTTCAAAACTGTTACGTTTTAGTCAAATGTTTTATCTGTTTGGGCTTCTTGTGGTCAATTTACAGTCTACAAATGATTTGTAATTATGTTCCGGTCCCACGGCCATCCACCCAGGTAAACAATGACCACGCGGCTAAATCTAGTTGATGATCCCTGGACGACAATATGTCTTACCTTCACACTCTCGCATGTCACACTGCAACGTCCCATTATGACAGAGGCTGGGAGGGAATCAGACAATACAAAGAGAGTCATAATACATTTACCTCTAAAACCATCTCATTGTACTATGCAGACTATTTCATTATATATAGACTATATCTTATTATTCTGTGTATGGGTCTATCTACGGTGGCCCCAGGGGGAAAATGTAGCTTTAAAAATGCACATCTATTTAATGGTCTAGCTTAGTGTTCCTCTCTCTTGGCCTTTGCTTCCTTGTTATTATCTGTGTATATTCTGAAACTATGGGTACCATAATGAAAGTTTGTATAGCCTCTCTTTCACTTGTTAAAAGAGTTAAGTCACGTACCAGGTGCTGCAGTCTATAGTGACCATGGTCCCCTGTGGCACAATCACAGAGACAGGTCTCCCTGAGGCCTGATGTTGGAGGTGTACACAGCCACACTGCTCTAGGGCCACACAGGTCCCATTCTGCTGCAGCAAGCCCTGAGGGCAGTAGCAGCCAGGGGTACACTCCTGTGTCCCCGCACACAGTGCCTTCTGCCCCTGCAGTGCACACTGCTTCTCACAGGGGGAGCCACACTCAGAGTACTGGAACGGTTTCTCACAAGAGTCTGGAAGAGAGAAGATCTCATGTCACACACACACACACACACACACACACACACACACACACACACACACACACACACACACACACACACACACACACACACACACACACACACACACACACACACACACACACACACACACACACAGAGCATGTGCGTCCTCAGAGCATGCGCAGACCAGCTGGCTGGTGTGTTTATGGATATATTCAATCTCTCCCTATCCCAGTCTGTTGTCCCCACATGTTTCAAGATGGCCACCATTGTTCCTGTACCCAAACAGGCAAAGATAACTGAATTAAATGACTACCGCCCTGTAGCACTCAATTCTGTCATCATGAAGTGCTTTGAGAGACTAGTCAAGGATCATATCACCTCCACCTTACCTGCCACCCTAGACCCACTTCAGTTTGCATACCGCCACAACAGGTCCACAGACGATGCAATCGCCATCACACTGCACACTGCCCTATCCCATCTGTACAAGAGGAATACCTATGTAAGAATGCTGTTCATTGACTACAGCTCAGCATTTAACACCATTGTACCCTCCAAGCTCATCATTAAGCTGGAGGCCTGGGTCAACAACCCCGCCGTGTGCAATTGGGTCTTGGACTTTCTGACGGGCCACCCCCAGATGGTGAAGGGTGGAATCAACATATCCACTTCGCTGATCCTCAACACTGGGGCCCCACAAAGGTGCGTGCTCAACCCCCTCCTGTACTCCCTGTTCACCCATGACTGCATGGAAGATGAGACAACAGTAGTGGGCTTGATTACCAACAACAATGAGACAGCCTACAGGGAGGAGGTGAGGGCACTCGGAGTGTGGTGTCAGGAAAACAACCTCTCACTCAATGTCAACAAAACAAAGGAGATGATTGTGGACTTCAGGAAAACAGCAGAGGGAGCACCCCCCTATCCACATCGAAGGTACAGTAGTGGAGAAGGTGGAAAGTTTTAAGTTCCCCGGCATACACATCACAGACAAACTGAAATGATCCACCCACACAAACAGTGTGGTGGAGAAAGCGCAACAGTGCCTCTTAAACTTATGGAGGCTGAAGATATTTGGCTTGTCACCTAAAACCCTGACAAACTTTTACAGATGCACAATCAAGAGCATCCTGTCGGGATGTATCCCCGCCTGGTACGGCAATTGCACCGCCTTCAACTGTAAAGCTCTCCAGAGGGTGGAGAGCACAACTCATTACCGGAGGCAAACTACCTTCCCTCCAAGACACCTACAGCATCCGATGTCACAGGAAGGGCAAAAAGATAATCAAGGACAACAACCACCCGAGCCACTGCCTGTTCACCCCGCCACCATCCAGAAGGTGAGGTCGAGAGACTGAAAAACAGCTTCTATCTCAAGGCCATCAGACTGCTAAACAGTAATCACTAACTCAGAGAGGCTGCTGCCCACATATAGACTCCACGTTAATAAATTGATCACTAGACACTTTAAACAATGCCACTTTAATAATGTTAACATATCTTACATTACTCATCTCATATGTATATACTGTACTTCATACCATCTATTGCACCTTGCCTATGCCACTTAGATTTGTGTGTATAAGGTAGTTGTTGGGGAATTGTTAGATTACTTGTTAGATATTACTGCATTGTCGGAACTAGAAGCACAAGAATTTCACTAAACTCGCATTAACATCTGCTAACCATGTGTATGTGACCAATAACATTTGATTTGACAGAGAAAACCCAATGAAAGCATTATTATGTGGCCTCACCATGACAGTGGTCTAGTGTGCAGGTTCTGCTCTGGGTGTCCAGACTGGAACAGTGCTGTCCCTTGGTGGCTGGTGAGAGCGGTGCGCGGTGACGCTGCTGCCTCTGGGACACACAGTGGCAGGCGGACCACTCGGTCCACTCTGACATGGGACATTCTGGACAAACACACAGGGAAGAAGTCAAAGATGGAGAAAAGTATAGCCTTACTGGAAAAGTATTGTTTAGCCAAGAGAGGCTGCGATTGGCTCTTTGTGTTTGTGTCCTAATTGTTTACTATGTGGCAGAGCCTGGATAGCAGTCTTTCCTGGTCAGATTAAGTAAATCAAGTTTTTGATTAAATTATAATAATAATAATAACTACCAACAGGCTTCAGATATTGTCTGAAAAGACAGAGCAGAGTATACAGCAGTATTCAGTCCATTCTATTATGTTATTATAGAATGTGCTTGGTGTCTAAGAGTATACATGAATACAGCCGGAGATATTATTCAGGTCATGCTACCTGGACAGGGTCTCTTGTAGCACAGCTGAGTCTCCTCTCTGTTCCTCTCTGCCTCTACCTCAGGGGGGCAGGCGCCCTCCCCCTCTCCTTCACACACACACACCCTGCGTCGCCACACCACCCCCGCGCCACAGCTGCGGGAGCAGCGGGACCATGGTGACCAAGGGCAAAGGTCATCTGGAAACAGGAGACGTGTGGTTCATAACAACAGTCGAAAACAAGAAGAGGGATAGAGGGATGAGAGAGGAACAGGTGTGTCCCTGTAGACCTGTAAGATTACAGTTTCTACACGTGTCGAGTGCAAACCACTCCCATTGGTTCAGAGCCGAACCAGATGGAATAGGTCCGTTTTTGAGTGTTATTTATTCTGAATGATTCTGAATGGTGTCATCAACATGGTCCAATTCTGTCAGATCTACATTAAAGGCCTACAGAAAAGTGTTAGGGATGGGTTTGTAATTGATCGACAGTAGTCTGTGTTACCGAGGCAGGGAGGTGTGTGACAGCCTTGGGCGTCTCTCTCCGGTCCACTGCAGTCTGTCCCGTTGTTACGGGGAGGAGGGTTGATACAGGCCCGGCTCCGAATTTGAGTGCCCCGCCCACACGTCACAGGACAGTCCGACCACACCGACCAGGGCGTCCAACCACCATCCACTGTCAAACAGAAGAGGAGTGATTGTCAGGCTACACAGCCAATCACAATACTTGGAATGCAATTATTATCATAAGTGAGAGGCATTCTCTCTGCAGTGATATGGTTGTATTTTTGATTGATCAAATTAGATTTCGCAATCCATCAAAGAAGGACAAATTGACAAATTCATGACACCAACTTCATCAAATGTGCAGGTAGGTATAAGAACATATTGAACACACCTCGACAGTCAATATCTTGGCAATAGTCTCCCTCTGGGGTGCATGTGCTGAGAGAGAAAAAACACGGAAAATGTTCAAATTCAAAGTCAGTGCAAAAATCTACTGTACCACTAATGCCCCTATAACACTATATCACTGAGCTATTTCATCATCTATATTTTAGTTCAACGACCTCACCATTGTTTACATTCTCCCTGCAACCACGTGTCTCCCACGGTCAGCTCCTGGTTGTCATGGACACAGAGGGGTGGGCAGGGCCCGGGGTCACATGACTTGTGCTGCACCTCCTCAAACTGGCAAACTGCTCCTTCACGCTCTGGTATTAGAGATCTCATAGGACACACACACAAACACAATATCAATATCTGACATCCTGTGTATGTGTGTGTGTATGTGTGTGTTTGTATGTCTCTTTTCTTCTTTTGTCACCTGAAGCGGGTTCTCTGGCCCCGCCCACAGGAAGTGCTGCAGGGCGCCCAATTAGACCAGGAGCTCCATGTGCAGCTGGCCTCTCGGCAGCTCTGATTGGTGCAGGAAAGCAGTCCGTCTGCGCAGCTGCAATTGTTGCAGTCCACCTGGTGCCAGCTGCCTGCAGCCCAGCTCTGACCCAAAGAGTCCACACAGTCACACTGCCATACCTGCACACACACCCCGTCCTGCTGCAGCTGACCTGGAACAACACATATTTATAGTGTTATTAGTAGATTTATACATGCAATGGAAGACATCTGATCTGTGTACAGTACTTAATATAGCTCAATATAATAGTTAATGTCAATTCATGACAGAAAGAATAGTTGACTGTGAAAATGTGACCGGTCACTCGCCTTTTGGGCAGCGGCACCCAGGCTGGCACTCTGTGTTGCCCTGGCACTGGATGCCCTGCTGGAGGTCTGAGCATCGCTGAGGACACTCGTTGGCACAGGGCACAACCTCCTGACCCACTGGGCAACCCTTCTCATCTGGGACACATGTATGATAGTACAGCATGGTTAAGTATGGTTAAAAACACTTCTCCATCCATCTTTTTTTCTATCCAAGGGACATATTTTTTTAGTCAGTGACTGAGGTGAGAGAGAGATACAAAGAGAGAGAGAGCAGAGAGAGAGAGATGGAGAGAGAGCAGAGAGAGCAGAGAGAGAGAGATGGAGAGAGAGCAGAGAGAGAGATAGAGAGAGCAGATAGAGCAGAGGGAGAGAGATAGAGCAGAGACAGAGAGAGAGATAGAGAGATAGAGTGAGCTGATTGAGCAGGGAGAGAGCAGATAGAGCAGAGAGAGAGAGCGAGGGAGAGGGAGAAAGAGCAGAGAAAGAAAGAGAAAGAGAGAGCAGATAGAGCAGAGAGATAGAGATAGAGATATCGGTCTTACCACAGGGTTTGGTGTTGCAGGGTTTCACTTGGTTCTTCTCTCCCTCACACTTGCGCCCGCCATTTTTGGGCGGGGGGCTGAAGCAAGAGCGGGTTCGGATGGAGCGCCCGCCCCCACAGCGCTTGTCACAGAGAGACCAGGGACTCCAGCGAGACCAGCCTCCGTCCACTGACACACAAAGAGGGGGTCCTTTAACTATGCCTCCACACTGGGGAACAAAATCAGCCCTACACCCCGTGCTTATCTATCAAATGTTTTCAGATATATCAGTGGCTATTAAGAAGTGATTCATTTCCACGCATTCATATCAGATGAAATTAGTTTAGTATGGCATTTAATGGACAGTACCAAATCCCAAACGCAAACAGCATGCAGAGTAGCTGTGTCTATTACAGTGTCAGTGCACCAACCTCGACAGGCCTTTATGTTACAGAAGCGATTCTCCAGGTTACCCCCCAGTATGTCTTCACACCAGGAACCGTTGACCCCGGGGGTCAGGAAGGTGCGTAACCTCTGCTGCTGACCCACGCCACAGGAGCGCGAGCACGCCGCCCACTCGCCCCACTCCATCCACGTGCAGTTCCTCTGGGCGCAGTCGTCCCCTACGCACACCCCACCGCCGTCTGGTAACAGATAGACATACATGATAGCGAGGACTGGGGTATTTCAAAATAAGGGACAGCACTGACATGAAGGAGATGAAGAAAGAGCACTGAGGCCTGCAGCATGGTTTACATTATACATCTATGCCACAGGAGCTTGGTGGCACCTTAATTGGGGAGAACAGGCTCATGGTAAAGACTGGAGTGCTATCAGTGGAATGGTATTAAATACGTGACATTCCATTCGCTCCCTTCCAGCCATTATTATGAGCTGTCCTCCCCGTCAGCAGCCTCCACTGACCCATGCTTAAAATGTTTGTATTTTTTCACTTCCCTACTGTGCTGAAAAAGGACACATTCAACCCGACAGAAAATACTGCATTAGAGCTAAGGGAACAGTAGCTGGACATTAGGATGTGGGGTTGGGGAAGAAAGGGGACATTACCAGGACACTGGGACAGGTTGCAGGCCTTCTCCTGACGGGTGTCCCCTGAGCAGGGGGGTCTGACACACCGCCTCTGACGGGACTTGAGGGCCGGTGTCAGGGAATCGCTACACGACCGAGAGCAGGAGGTCCACGACGACCACTGAGAGAAGCCTGCATCCTCATCTACAGGGATAGAGGGAGATCAACTGAGCCTCAGCAAGTCTTTATTGTACAATTAACAAGTTCATAGAACACAATAGTTCATACTGTAGATAGAACATGTACAGTGAGGAAGTAAGAAGTGAGAGAGAGTGGGGAGCAAGAGGTCTCTAGGGTAAGGAAGCCCTGTGGTGTGTGGAGTATTACCTGGTAGAGAGGGCTCTTCTGTGGGGCCGATGATCACTGTAAAGGATTACACAAGGATTACAAAACATAATAGGTAACGTATTATTTTAGTATATTACGTACCTGATGCTATTACATTCCTGGAGAGTACAGTTCAGTACCTGGGCAGTCCGTAGCTTGGCAGTAGGTGCTTTCTTGCTGGGGCCCCAGGCAGTCTCGTCCCCCGTAGGCCGGTGCCGGGTGGCTGCAGCCTCGGTTGCGGGTTTTCAGGCCCAGGCCCCCACAGGACAGGGAGCAGGGGCTCCAAGGGCCCCAGGGGGACAGACCCCCGTCTACGGGACACGGTTCCAAGGAACAGTTCCACAAACCATGTTGACACCCGCTACAGGCAGACAGGAGGGTCAGAAAATAGCTTAGGCTGTGAATTGTTCAACTATATATATATATATATATATATATACCCCTTGACCTTTTCCACATTTTGTTGTGTTAGTCTGAATTTAAACTGGATTAAATTGAGATTGTGTGTCACTGGCCAACACATAATGTCCCCATAATGTCAAAGTAGAACTATGTTTTTAGAATCTTTTACAAATGAATAAAAAATGAAAAAATGAAATGTCAATCAGTATTCAACCCTTTCATGACAAGCCTAAATGTGATCAACAAGTTACATAATAACTTGCATGGACTCACTCTGTGTGCAATAATAGTGTTTAACATGATTTTTGAATGACTACCTCATCTCTGTACCCACACATACAGGTAATTGTAAGGTCCCTCAGTTGAGCAGTGAATTTCAAACTCAGATTCAACCACAAAGATGACATTGAATGTTCCTGAGTGGTCTAGTTACACTTTTGACTTAAAACAATCTATGGCAAGACTAGAAAATGGTTACCTAGCCTGGATAAACAACCAACTTGAAAGAGCTTGAAGAATTTTTAAAAGAAGTGCAAATATTGTACAATCCAGGTGTGGAAAGCTCTTAGAGCCTTACCCAGAAAGACTCACAGCTGTAATCGCTGCCAAAAGTTGATTCTAAAATGTATTGACTCAGGGGTGTGAATACTTATGTAAATGAGATATTTATGTATTTCCTTTTCAATAAATTTGCACATTTTCTAAAAACATGTTTTAACTTTGTCATTATGGAGTATTGTGTGTAGATGGGTGAGAAAAACATACATTGAATCCATTTTGAATTCAGGCTGTACCACAACAAAATGTTGAATAAGACAAGGGGTGTGAATACTTTCCGAAGGCACTGTATATTGTATATACATACAGTATATACAGAAAGGATAACCGCTCACAGACGTGTGCTTGATTAGTGAGCAGATGTGACAACATTTCCACCGCGTCCTGGTCTTAGTCAAGTAAGGAGAAATAAGAGTACAGATTGTGTACCACAGGAGGTTGATACCACAGTTTATAACAGATTTACATTCTATGTTACACAGTATACCTCTCAGTCCCATTGGAGGTTGATATCACTGATGACAACAGATTTACATTCTATGCTACACAGTATACCTCTCAGCCCCATTGTGTGCCACAATGATTCAAGCTATATTGTAAACTACACATTTATAGCACCTCATGTGGGAGTAAGAGTGCACTCTAAATTCAATAAACAGCTTTTAGAGAACATATGTGCTTATTTGTGTGATGTGGTGTATCTCTCTCACCCACCAGACACTGCAGTCTTGTATGAACGTTTCCCCAGACTGGAACTCATCCCCCTGGGTTAGGTTATGGTGGGCCAACAATGGGGTCACAGACACATTCTGCAGTGAGGTCAAGAGCTCCTTGTCCACCAGGCAGGGGCACTCCTAAACATGAAACACAGTGCTTGGTTTACTAGCTCCCTTATTCAATACACATTAAGTAACTGTTTATTCATGTGGAATACATGAGAAGTAACTGTTTATTCATGTGGAATACATGAGAAGTAACTGTTTGTTCATGTGGAATACATGAGAAGTAACTGTTTGTTCATGTGGAATACATAAGAAGTAACTGTTTATTCATGTGGAATACATGAGAAGTAACTGTTTATTCATGTGGAATACATGAGAAGTTAACTGTTTATTCATGTGGAATACATGAGAAGTAACTGTTTGTTCATGTGGAATACATGAGAAGTAACTGTTTGTTCATGTGGAATACATGAGAAGTAACTGTTTGTTCATGTGGAATACATGAGAAGTAACTGTTTGTTCATGTGGAATACATGAGAAGTAACTGTTTGTTCATGTGGAATACATGAGAAGTAACTGTTTGTTCATGTGGAATACATAAGAAGTAACTGTTTGTTCATGTGGAATACATAAGAAGTAACTGTTTATTCATGTGGAATACATGAGAAGTTAAATGTTTATTCATGTGGAATACATGAGAAGTAACTGTTTGTTCATGTGGAATACATGAGAAGTAACTGTTTGTTCATGTGGAATACATGAGAAGTAACTGTTTGTTCATGTGGAATACATGAGAAGTAACTGTTTGTTCATGTGGAATACATGAGAAGTAACTGTTTGTTCATGTGGAATACATAAGAAGTAACTGTTTGTTCATGTGGAATACATGAGAAGTAACTGTTTGTTCATGTGGAATACATGAGAAGTAACTGTTTGTTCATGTGGAATACATGAGAAGTAACTGTTTGTTCATGTGGAATACATAAGAAGTAACTGTTTGTTCATGTGGAATACATGAGAAGTAACTGTTTGTTCATGTGGAATACATGAGAAGTAACTGTTTGTTCATGTGGAATACATGAGAAGTAACTGTTTATTCATGTGGAATACATAAGAAGTAACTGTTTATTCATGTGGAATACATAAGTAGTAATTGTTTATTCATGTGGAATACATATGAATGAACTGTTTATTCTTGTGGAATACATATGAAGTAACTATTTATTAATGTGGAATACATATGAATGAACTGTTTATTAATGTGGAATACATATGAATGAACTGTTTATTCGTGTGGAATACATATGAAGTAACTGTTTATTAATGTGGAATAGACTTGTTATAACCTTTTACTTATCTAAAATACACTAACGTAAAGTTTTCATTCATTCGGAATACGCTTGAAATAACCGTTTATTAATCTGAAATTCTGAAGAAGTAACCTTTCATTAATCTGAAATACACATTAAATAACCACTGTAACTGACCTGTACACAGGCTCTGTTGTGCTGGAAGGTCTGCAGGGGGCAGTGGCACCCCTCCTCGCAGCCCTCAGAGTAGCAGCCCTCCCGCCCGCTGACCTGGGCACAACTGAAGGGGCATCCCTCGCCCCGCTCACACTCCCTGTACAGACGACCTGGAGGGCAACCCACCTCTGAAACCAAGGCAGGGGTTGGGGTGAGATGGGCAGACAGGAGAGCAATTATCAAATTGTGTGCATAGAGTATGAGTTTCACTGTCAAATACTTGCATATAGTAGAAAAAGGATATTTCTAAAATACAGAATGAATCATTACTACTGATACTACTTGTACTACAACAACTACTTCTGTCTAGTAGCTCTACTTCCACCTTGGCTATAGTTACTACTATTAGTAATATCATTACTACTTCCACCTTGGCCATATTTGCTACTATTAGTAATACCACTACTATTTCCACCACTACTACTGTAAATGTGGAGAGAATTGTTCTATTTGGCAGTAAATCTTTTCCCATTCAACAGACTGACTCTTACTCAGTCCGAGCTGGAACGAGAGGCTGCATTCTCAGAGGACTATCACTCATACTAACGACACAGCGAACCAAAAATAACCTCAATGAGGAGACGGAAGGGGAAGCCAGAGTGAAAAAAAGAAGACTAATCCACCGCCGCTGAGCTCTTTCACTTAAAGATGCACTTCACTTCAACGCTGCATTTCCTGGTGTGACTACTAACCTTCATTCTGGCACCTCGCGCTGGTCATATAGTGATTGAGTGCATCTAGAATGGCATCCTATTCCGTATATAGAGCACTATTTTTGACCAGAGTCCTATGGGCCCAGGGATCAGGGGGCCATTTCAGGCACAGCCATTGACTTCCATTGGCTCTGGGTAGTGGATGAATGAACGCAAGCAGGAAGTATAACGCAGACAAAATGTAGGTCCCAAAACACCTTGACACCATGCAAGGCCCTGCAGCCCTACAGTGGGTAGTCATCAGGGGTGTGTCTAAATGGCACAGTGCTATCTGATTGGCTGCGCTCCTGCGCATAAAACACCTAGCTATCTACTACAGGTACATGGACTCTGAAGGGATACGGATTCTTACACTGTGTGTCAGTGGTAGCTGCAGCAAGGGAATTTGAACTGTACTTTATCTCACGGTCTGCTATTTTTCGGGAATCGAACCCACAACCCTGGCGTTACTAGCACCACACGACCACGCTCTTACCAACCGTACAACACAGGAACACATGTAACATCTACATGTACTCACCGAGACAGACCTGGGTGTTACACGTCTTGCTCTGCCTCCTCATGCCAAAGCAGGGAGGGAAGCTGCAGAGACGGGTACGAGACTGTTCCCCTCCTCCACAGCTCACTGAGCACACAGACCAGGAGGACCAGGGGGACCAGGTCGGCCAGAGGCCAGAGTCTGGATGGGGGCACAACACCAGAGATGGGGCATCAGGTACCATGGTGTTTTGGAGGCAGTAAAGTAGTATCAAGTACATTACTGTATGTCCAGAAATATGTCTTGGGGGGTTGTATGTAATGCAATCTGTTCAAAGGATATGCATACATCATCAGCATTCAACATTGTGTGGGTGAAGTCTACGATGATATGTCATGTTATGTTTCCACCAAGTCTGCCCCAGCGTGTACCTGTACAGGTGTGGTTGTTGCACTCTCTCTGCTGTTCAGACATGCCTGCACAGCCCCTCCCACCGCTCTGAGGGGCGGGGTTATCACACTGACGCATGCGGAGCTTGACTCCACCCCCGCAGGGGGCCGAGCACTCTGACCAGCCTCCCCATTGGCTCCAGCCGCCATCGACATGGCAACCAGGGACTGATTGGCAGTGGAGAACACCCGCCTCACAGGTGCTGTGGTATAGGGAAGAGAAAGAAGACTGCATTACAAAAACAGTATTGATAACATGTGCTATGCTACCGGTGGGGAAACATGATGTTGTGTACTGTACCAGTTTTTACAATCAGCGATGATGGTCTCTCCTGGATTTGCGAACTGCCAATCTGACCTACCAGGCCATGCCCACGAGGTGTTACTAGAGTCTAGCCCACCTGGATGGAGAGCGAGGGAGAGAGAGAGAGAGAGAGAGAGAGTGAGTGAGTGAGTGAGTGAGTGAGTGAGAGAGAGAGAGAGAGAGAGAGAGAGAGAGAGAGAGAGAGAGAGAGAGAGAGAGAGACAGAGAGAGAGAGAGAGAGAGAGTGAAAGAGAGAGAGAGAGAGAGAGAGAGAGAGAGAAAGAGAGAGAGAGAGAGAGAGAGAGAGAGAGAGAGAGAGAGAGAGAGAGACAGATATATATATATATATATACTGTATATATATATATATTTGCTGACCTCGCTGCAGCTTAGCATAGCATTAGGAGTTGAGACAAACAACAGCAGCAGTAGGACAGTAATTGCCAATTAAGTTGTGTTAAAAGCATGTTGTCTAGGTAAGTGTTCTCCACTGGTCTCACCAGTAGTGCTGTTGTGGTATTTACAGCGACATTCCTCCTTTTCCACACACTGGCCATCCTGTAGCACGAGATCACCTGGGCAACCACAGGTCATACTGCACTCCGCCATGTCCAGACACTCTGTGTCGCCATGGAGATCAGAGCAGGAGCGTGGACAGGGCTTCCCACATGGCCAGTCCACCTGCACGCCACCACATTCTGAGAGAGAGGAGCATCATGGGAAAAATACGAGGTCACAACTCAACAACTGGTAGTAAACAGAGAAAGGTAACCATATTACTTACTACTGCAAGATATGCGTGAAATTCAATCCAATCATAATATCCCCAAGTCATTTTGAATCATGTGTCATGACAAGTACTTGAAATTACATTTTTGTAACATGTCCGCACTTTGGCACAGGCAAAATGTCACCCATGATGTCATCAGCTAACCTGAGCAGATGGTGACGTTGTCTTGGCAGCCGCGGCTCTGCCGGCTCTCCCCGTGGCAGGGCAGACCCCCGAACCTGGCAGGAGGACTGTTACACTCCCTGGTCCTCACAGACACCCCCTCACAGCCATCACACTCTGACCAGCCCGACCACAGGCTCCACGAACCATGGACTGATGGAGAGAGAGAGGGAGAGGGGGAGAGAGTGAAAGAGAGACAAGGAGAGAGTGGGAGAGAGAGGGGGAGAGATGAAAAGAGAGACAAGGAGAGAGTGGGAGAGATGGAAAGAGAGGGGGTGGAAATAAAAGACAAAAGAGGGGGAGAGGCCCGAATCGACAAGTGGGGTGAGAGAGGGAGAGGAACAGAAAGGAAAGGTGAGACAGGAGGAGGTAAAGAAGGCAGAATCCATGTAATTACACTAACCTCATACTATAATGTTGTCTACCTGTAAGTCACAGACCCTTTAAAGTGATTACTATGTTGTTACCTGGGCAGAAGGTGACCACAGGGCAGGGTTGTCTCTGGATCTGTGCCCCCACCCCACCGTGTACTTCCTGTTCCCCCTGGCAGGGGGCTCCTCCCGCCTTGGGCTCTGGACAGCCACAGCTGCGATATCTGGACACCCACTCTGCCCCACACGTCTTAGAGCAGGAGATCCAGCCAGACCACTCACACCACCCACCTGACACTGTCCACCATTGGAGAGGGGGCGAGAATCAGGATGGATCAGACATACATGTGAGTCCATATGCTTTTGTTGATATACTGTATTGAATGTGATTGGAAAATGGGTATTCAGACTGAACATATTACTTACCTGGACATGGGTCACTGGTGCAGTTGAGCCTCCCTCCTTCACAGGTACTGAAACACAAATTATATCAATAACAACATGCACAAACTCAAGCCAGCAGGCACGCACCCACACCACCACTACTTTAAGCCCAACTCAATCTATGTCGCACCATTGAAATTTTAATATGCACATGTCAAAAGACAACGTGACTAAGCTTCTCCACCTCTCTTCTCTCTCCCCTCCTCCCTATCTTTCCCCCTCCTCTCCTCTCTCTCTCTCACCAGTTGTTGCAGCCGTCGGGGGCAGTGGTGCTCTCTCCAGGGTACAACCTCAAGCCGGTGTTGAGGTCCAGACAGGGGCACTCCTCTCTCTCCACACAGGACCTCCCGTCGGAAGACAGCACCTTGCCCTCCGTGCAGTAACACCCCGCCTCACAGAGCCAGTCACAGTGCTGCACAGTGTGTCAGGGGGTATAGAGGGATATGGGGGGGGGGGGGTATGCTGCCATCATTAGCATCACCACCCCCATCACCATCATCATACTCATGCTCTTGCAATGTTGACAAAGGAGTCAGCCAAATACCTACACGTCTTACTGACAGAGCCAGAAGCTGTGTGTTTAGATAATGTATATAGAAACAATTTGTGACACTCACAGACAGGTCATCACAGGAGCGAGGACACGAGGGGCCACAGCTACTGAACACTGTGCCAGGGACTTGAGAGCAAGGCGCAACTGAAAACAGACACAGTGTCAGTCATATAAACATACACACACACACAAACATAGTCTCTTTCTCTTTTTCTCCACATTCCAGTCCACTAGATGGCGGTACTGTACATTAGCTGGATTGCCAACCACCACAGAACAACCAAAGACGAATCCAAGAAACGAAACTGTCCTGAATGAGGAAATCCAGAACAACAGCAGCAGTTCTCCCTGGATCCCTCATTTGGTGTGGAAAAGAAACTTTCAGTGCTGTTGAATAATATACGTGTTATAAATAGAAAGTCTGAAGAGGATACCAGAAGAGTGTATGGTAGGGCAGACTTTCTAAGTAACGCTGTTGACTTCACTCTTCATTCTAAGAAAGTGAAAGTAAACATATCTGGTCAAAGGCTATTCCAGAGGAGTGTGAGAGTAAATGGCTGCTAAATCGTCTCTCCCAGAGGAGGATCTCTGCTGTCCTGTGTGCTGTGACATCTTCACAGATCCTGTTATCCTGTCATGTAGCCACAGCTACTGTCATGAATGCCTACAGGAATATTGGAGACAAAGAAAAGTGAATGAATGTCCCGTATGCAGGAAAAGATTCAGCTCAGGAGCAGCTCACTGTAACCTGGCTCTGAGAAACCTGTGTGAAGCCTTCTTACAGGAGAGACGTCAGAAAGAGGAGGGTGGAGCTTCAGCGGGGTCTGAGGTGGTCTGCAGTCTGCACGGTGAGAAACTCAAGCTCTTCTGTCTAGAGGATAAACAGCCTGCATGTGTGGTGTGTCAGACTTCTAGAAAACACGCAAACCATAAGTTCTGTCCTGTGGATGAGGCTGCAGGGGACTACAAGAAGGAACTCAAGTCTGTGCTGAAGGTCTTACAGGAGAAGCTGAAGGTCTTTGACGCAGTGAAACTAACTTGCGATAAAACAGAACAGCATATCAGAAGCCAGGCCCAGCACACAGAAAAACAGATTATGGAGGAATTTAAAGCACTTCACTTGTTCTTAAGAGATGAACGGGTAGTCAGGATTGCTGCACTGAAGGAGGAAGAGGAGAGGAAGAGTCAGCTGATGAAGAGGAAAATTGAAGAGATGAGCAGAGAGATATCATCACTTTCAGACACAATCAGAGACGTAGAGGTGGAGCTGAGAGGGGAAGACGTCGTGTTTATACAGAGTTACCAGGCTATAAAGCAAAGAGCCCTGGAGTGCACACCAACGGACCCAGAGAGGGTTTCAGGAGCTCTGATAGACGTGGCCAAACACCTGGGCAACCTGCAGTTCAGAGTCTGGGAGAAGATGCAGGAGATTGTTCAGTTCACTCCTGTTATTCTCGACCCCAACACTGTTCACCCCCATCTCATCCTGTCTAACAACCTGATTAGTTTGAGACATAGTACGGAGACACCGCAGCTTCCTGATAACCCAGAGAGATTTGATAAGTACCGATCGGTTCTGGGTTCTGACGGCTTTAATTCAGGGACACACAGCTGGGACGTTGAGGTTGGGGACAGTATTTTATGGTCTGTTGGTGTGGTCACAGAGTGGAAGGGGGCCACTGCCTCAACGAGAGGACACTGGCGTTTAGATAATAACAAAGGAGTATTTAAAGCTCGCTCCTCATCGGATCAAAGCGTCCCTCTCTCAAATAGACTGAGACCACAGAGGATCAGAGTGCAGCTGGACTGGGAAAGAGGAAAGCTGTCATTCTCTGACCCTGTTACTAACACCCACCTACACACATTTACACACACTTTCACCAAGAGACTCTTTCCCTGCTTTTGTAGTAAGCATCTGAGGATTTTACCAGAGAAAGTCTCTGTTGTAGTGGAACAGCATAGTTAGAACTGATACCATCTCTATCTGTAACAGTGGAACAGTAAAATTATGTGTCATTCCACAATATAGAGTGCCTTTTGGGTAATGTAATTTTGTCAAAAAGAATGTATTTATTTCATCTAATTATAAAATTCTGTCATAAAGATCACGTTTAATAAAAACATCTGTTTTTACTAATTTTACAATTTTGGGGGGAAATTAGCACACACACACACACACACACACACACACACACACACACACACACACACACACACACACACACAAACACATTCTGATTGCGTACCTGGACAGTGGTCAGTGTTGCAGGAGATTACTTCTGTGCCAAGCCCCTCACAGTAGTCCCCCTCTCCCTCTGGACTGGGGCTATCACAATCCCGGCGTCTGCTCTGAACACCCCCACCACATGACTTGGTGCAGTCTGTCCAGTTGCTCCACTCCCCCCAGCCACCATTACCTGTAAAGACCATGACACAACACAGGCTAAACCAAAGTTGTAAAAAAAAGGGGTGAGTACTATACAGGACTAATGCTCAATCAAATTATTATTCTACTGCAAAAATGGTTGTGTGCTGAATCCTCATAGATAGTAATCCATAAAAAAATGTCAAATCCAGCACCTCAAATGATACATTATGTGTCATTAATTCAGGGTAACACTTTATTTGGATAGTCTATCTGTAGATAGTCCATCTGTAAAGACTATCAGTAACATTTCAACTTACTATCTACTAACCCCAGCTCTAACCCTTATCCTAAAACTAACCCTAACTGTAACCTTAGCAAGCAGTTGCTTATCAACAGATGGTTCGTTGATTGTATGACCATCTGTAAAGCATTTATGACTATCCAAATAAAGATATACAAAGATCCCTCCATCAGGGCATTACTCACGATCACAGGGAGCAGTCATACACAGCTGGTCTTGGTGGTCGGGTCCGATACAGGGCAGACCACTCCCAGACTGCTGGGGACTAGAACAGAACCTATAGCGGGACTTTAGACCTGGTCCACACCTCACTGAACACTGACCCCAGGGGGTCCAGGAAGACCACTGGCCGTCCACTGTGAGAGGGGGTGGTTATTGTTAGGTTTTGGTTCAAGCTATGGACCGCAACAATAACCAAATATAAAGCAAATTGCGAGAAATAACTATTCTGTATCAAAACCAATTTCCCCCTTGTGGTTTTCTCCTACTTCTCTCTACTTTTTAGTAAGCCAATGCCCCACTCACCATTACAGTTGAGTTGAGTGCAGTTTGCCAGCCTCCCAGAATCACATGTGCTGTGAGGGAGAGGAGAGAAACAGTCAGAGGACTATTTGTTTCCGAGAACTCTATTCAGGTTTAATTCAATTAAATAATATCACGTACATACTATGTGATGCTATACTATTGTATACTACTGTATACTACTGTATATCACCAATACCAGTTGTTGCAGTCCCTGGGTACGACATCACCAGGTTCATACTGCTCCCCATCCACATCACAGCGACACTGCGACACCCACACACACTTGCCATCCTAAGGAAACAGAACGGTCAGTTTGCTCCTTGAGCTATTGCCCAGGATTTAGCTCAGTGGGTTAACACTGTTTTGTGGCACGCAGAAGATCCATGTTCAAGTCCAGTGTGTGTGTGTGTGTGTGTGTGTGTGTGAGCATAGACAGACAGACCTGCAGGACAGTGCCGTGTGGACACTGACAGCCCGGTGTACAATTCCTCTCATAATCCATACTGATGTCAGAGCAGGTAACCGGCCCCTTCACACACACCGTCCACACCTGTCCCCCAGGACAGCCCATCCCATCACCTAACACAGGGCGGATGAGATGACAACGCATCAATCAATCAATCAATCCCTGCAATTTGAGGTGAAGCCAAAACTCATAGGAAAATCAAGAAAGAAGCTCAGCAAAGAAAATGGTGTATTGTCACAGTGAAATGGGATGTTTTGCAGGGTCAGCCATAGGCGTCCCAGGCACAATAGGGTTAAGTGCCTTCTTGACGTCGACAGATTCTTCATCATGTCGGCTCGGGTATTCGAACCAGCAACCTTTCGCTTCAACGCTCTAACCACTAGGCTACCTGTCGCCACAGATCTAGTGTGAAAGACCACTGCATAGCTGCGTAGATATATACAGCATAGTTCCAGTATATAGTTGCTTCTGGAGCTTGTTAGTGTGTCTGTAGGTCTTTTTGGTATGCCTATCTATGATCGTGAATCAATAATGGTATTCAAGGTGGCCTGGTCTGCTTCAGAGAGAGATACTGTACTCAGTGTCAGGGAGAAAGTAATACATGAATATCAAAATACAACATCCTCAAAGGTCACAAGACATGGTCATACTGTAAGTCAGAGTGGGAGATCAGAGCCTGCTACCTCCCTCCATCTCTCTCTGTACTCACCACAGGGCTGCAGGTTACAGGCAGAGAACTGCTGGGCAGTACCATGGGTTCTCTGGGGCCCCCGTGTCCTGTTCCTGTACCCCCCTCCACACGTCACTGAACACTCTGACCATGCACTCCATGGCTCCTTCACACCTGGCATAGGCACACACACACACACACACACACACACACACACACACACACACACACACACACACACACACACACACACACACACACACACACACACATTGATGTAGACATTGTGGGTGAGACATTTCCAGAAAAAGTATAGGTATCTGGACCGGTGGCCAAATATGCAATGTTCACATTATCTCTCTGAATTCCTTCTGTTGCACCATCACCGTCATAAACCATGTGTCATATAGATCTACTGTTTGTCATTCCTGCTCATAACCCATGTGTCATGTAGATCTAGTGTTTGTCATTCCTACTCATAGCCCATGTGGGATATAGATCTACTGTTTGTCATTCCTACTCATAACCCATGTGTCATGTAGATCTAGTGTTTGTCATTCCTACTCATAACCCATGTGTCATGTAGATCTACTGTTTGTCATTCCTACTCATAGCCCATGTGTCATGTAGATCTAGTGTTTGTCATTCCTACTCATAGCCCATGTGGGATATAGATCTAGTGTTTGTCATTCCTACTCATAGCCCATGTAGGATATAGATCTACTGTTTGTCATTCCTACTCATAACCCATGTGTCATGTAGATCTACTGTTTGTCATTCCTACTCATAGCCCATGTGTCATGTAGATCTAGTGTTTGTCATTCCTACTCATAGCCCATGTGGGATATAGATCTACTGTTTGTCATTCCTACTCATAACCCATGTGTCATGTAGATCTACTGTTTGTCATTCCTACTCATAGCCCATGTGTCATGTAGATCTAGTGTTTGTCATTCCTACTCATAGCCCATGTGGGATATAGATCTAGTGTTTGTCATTCCTACTCATAGCCCATGTAGGATATAGATCTACTGTTTGTCATTCCTACTCATAACCCATGTGTCATGTAGATCTACTGTTTGTCATTCCTACTCATAGCCCATGTGTCATGTAGATCTAGTGTTTGTCATTCCTACTCATAGCCCATGTGGGATATAGATCTACTGTTTGTCATTCCTACTCATAACCCATGTGTCATGTAGATCTACTGTTTGTCATTCCTACTCATAGCCCATGTGTCATGTAGATCTAGTGTTTGTCATTCCTACTCATAGCCCATGTGGGATATAAATCTAGTGTTTGTCATTCCTACTCATAACCCATGTGGGATATAGATCTAGTGTTTGTCATTCCTACTCATAACCCATGTGGGATATAGATCTACTGTTTGCCATTCCTACGCATAGCCCATGTGGGATGTAGATCTACTGTTTGTCATTCCTACTCATAGCCCATGTGGGATGTAGATCTACTGTTTGTCATTCCTACTCATAGCCCATGTGTCATATAGATCTACTGTTTGTTATTCCTACTCATAACCCATGTGGGATATAGATCTACTGTTTGTCATTCCTACTCATAACCCATGTGGGATGTAGATCTACTGTTTGTCATTCCTACTCATAGCCCATGTGGGATATAGATCTACTGTTTGTCATTCCTACTCATAACCCATGTGGGATTTATATTGTAATGACCAAGAGACCACCTGTAGAAGCCAATTAAATGAGCCAGCCTATTGTAGGAGTGTAATGATGGTGTCTGTCTGTCACCTCCCCTACCCTGACAGGGCTCCAGACTGCAAGTGTCCATCCCCACCCTGTCGCCCCTGCAGACACGCCCCCCGAACGCAGCCGGTGGATTGGTCCCCGAGCGGTACCTCCTCCTCACGCCCACGTCACACGTCCTGCTGCAGGCGCTCCACTGGGTCCAGCTGCTCCAGCCACAGTCCACTGAGAAAGAGAGACACAGAGAGAGAGAGACAGGTTGACAGTCTCTCTTGATTGTTTGGGGTGCTGCCGTCCAGGGCCGCACTGAGGAACACTGAGTGAACATATTTGCATATTTGATCAGGCTGCATTGGACCACACTCACCAGCGCAGGGTGTTGTTCCACACACCATCTCTCCATTATGGCATGTGCTAAGGACAAAAGGAAAGGATGCATAGACAGAGTCCTATACGATACTTTTTCATATTTCTTTCCTTTTCAATAACATTATGTTTATATTCTTCGATGGGAGTACCAGTTGTTGCAGTCGTCCAGTTTCACTCTAGCTCCTCCTGGGTACATCTCTCCATGGTGGTAGCATGGGCACTGGGTGAGGGGCACACAAGTGCTGTTGAGTAGGTAGAGTCCCAGGGCACAGTAGCATCCGTCGTAACACTCCGTGGCACACTCCACCTGTGTTGTCACGTCCATACACACCCGTGGGCACGCACCACCGTGAGCCTGGCACTGCTGCTTGCTCATGTAGGCCATGCCCTCTGGACACACTCCTATATGCCACACAGATAGTGGGACACACAGCAACGCAATGCGATTTAATCTGTCAAATGATTTGACCACTTTAAATCCCACAGATAATATGTAGTAAACTTGGCGTGAATACATGTTACTGTTTACCTGACCAGGTAGAACTAGGTGCACTAGTAGTAAAAGCCTTGTTATGATGAATTCCAGAATGTGTGTATGATTCCAGAACGTGTGTGTGATTCCAGAATGTGTTTATGATTCCAGAATGTGTGTATGATTCCAGAATGTGTGTATGATTCCAGTTCGTTACCTGAACAGGGGTGGGAGTTGCAGTCTCGGGTCTGGATGTGAGGCCCTGGGCAGGTGCTGCCCCCGTGCTGTGGAGGAGGAGAACTGCAGAAGCGATCTCTGGTCTGAGCCCCCGAGTCACACTCTGACGAGCACAGGGACCATGGGGACCACTCCGACCAGCCGCCATTCACTGGGGAGGAGGGGGAGACAGCAGGGGGGTGTATCTCAATAGTGTAAAGTTCCATCCTTCCTTTCATCTACACAGATCTGCGACTACAGAATGGGTGAAAGCAACATGGTGAAGGACAGAACATAAGGTGTGTGTATAGAGGATGTACCTGGGCAGTGCACGGTGTTACAGGGCTCCTGATCCTCTGCATCCCCCTCACAGTCGGTGTGTGTGTTGGTGCGGGTGTAGCTGGGTGTGTTGGTGCGAGTATAGCTGTGTGTGTTGGTGGGTATGTTACAGGTGCGGAACCTCCTTCTCAGCCCCACCTCATCCACGTGGTGGAAACAGGTCTTGCTGCACTCTGACCAGGCCGTCCACTTCCCCCACACCGCCTCATCCTTACCAGGGGGACAGGGGGTGAAGCACTGACGAGCCTCTGAGGAGTCCCCAGGACAGGGCTCGACTCTCGCCACTCCTGCTGGGCTCACAGGGGACCTGGGGGAGGGGACAGGGAGACGGTGGATAGAGGACAGAAGACAGGTGACAGAGGACAGGGGACAGAGGATAGAGGATAAGGGACAGGGGATGGGGACAGAGAATGGGGGATGGGGATAGTGGACAGGGGACAGATGAAAGGGGATAGAGGACAGGGAACAGATGACAGAGGACAGGGGACGGGGGACAGATGAAAGGGGATAGAGGACAGGGAACAGATGACAGAGGACAGGGGACAGGGGACAGAAAGCCATCAGAGACACATGATGAGCCACACAATGGTTTATATGTGTCACTGTTGGTGGGATGCTGGTGAGGTGAACCCACCTATAGCGCTGCTGTAGTCCAACCCCACAGGAGCTGTCACATGATGTCCAGGAGGACCAGGCTGACCAATCACAGCTGGCCACACAGCTGGAGTTGTCACATGAGACACGTCCATCTTCACACACACTGGTAGAGAGAGAGAGAAGAAGAGGGAGAACATGTAGCAACATGACATGGCATGAAATGACAATATGACAAAACACGATTATTGTAAAGGAATGATGTGGGATGTAGGCAGGCTTGGTGTCTGTGTGTGTGTGTGTGTGTGTGTGTGCCTCTCACCATGTGCTGCAGTTGTCCTTGCTGATCATTTGTCCAGGCTGCAGTGACAGTCCCTCCCAGTGGCACCCACACTGACTGGCATTCACACACCGGCCATCCTGTAGAAACAAACCAGCCGGACAACGACAACCTGGGTAGCGAGACAGAAGAGAGTTAACTACAAACAGACACACACAGGAATGCATGCACACTCGTGCTTACACACACACACACACACACACACACACACACACACACACACACACACACACACACACACACACACACACACACACACACACACACACACACACACACACACACACACACACACACACACACACACATACACACATACACACACACTTCATATACACCACTTAATACCTGTGACGCATTGGGAGGTGCAGTTGGGGTAGTGTAGGTGTGAACAGGTGGGGGGACATGGCTCCACTCTACCAGACTGGCAGTCAGCCTCTCTTACCACCACCATGCCTTTAGTACAGCCTAGACAGCAAGCAATTTACATTATTAGAGCTTGACTATTACCAGTAACAGTTTAATGGGGTATTGCCCATTAAGTTGTGTGTGCCACAGAATTCATAAACATACCATAGTCCAAGGCAACATGATCAAACCATAAGACAACATGATCACGTGTACACTCTTAGAAAAAAGGTGCTATCTAGAACCAATAAGGGTTCTTTGGCTGTCCCCATAGGAGAGCCCTTTTGGTTCCAGGTCGAACCCATTTCCCACAGCGTGTTCTACAGTACATGGAACCCAAAAGAGTTCTATCTGGAACCAAAAAGGGTTCTCCTATGGGGACAGTCGAAAACATAACCTATTTATTTGCAGCTCACCTGTCTGTGAGTCTGTGTTGGGGCCACAGGGCTGGCTGTTACAGCTCTGGGTCTGCAGTCTCATCCCCTCACAGTCACGCCCCCTGTTCTTAGGGGGAGGATTGGAGCAGGTCCGGTTCCTCCCCCTCAGCCCTCCCCCGCACTTCGTGTCACACAGGGACCAGCCCGTCCACTCTGACCACTGACCGTTCACTGTGAGAGAGAGACGAGAGATGCAGGGATGGGGGACGAGGGAGAGAAGGAGGAAGCAGAGGAACTTTGAATGAGCAGGGCTTGGTAGAGCACATTAGTGTAAACCAAAGGAGAGTGCAACTGATAGAGAGACGAGAGACTGGGAAATAATGAGTAGGGAGACAAGAAGAGAGAGAAAGAAATCAACAACTGACACAGATCTTGAGAAGAGGCAGTCATAATAGAGGAAGGCACAGACGAAAACAGTCAAAATAGAGGAAGGCACAGACGAAAACAGTCAAAATACGGGAAGGCACAGACGAAAACAGTCAAAATAGAGGAAGGCACAGACGAAAACAGTCAAAATAAGGGAAGGCACAGACGAAAACAGTCAAAATAGAGGAAGGCACAGACGAAAACAGTCAAACTAGAGGAAGGCACAGATGAAAACAGTCAAACTAGAGGAAGGCACAGACGAAAACAGTCAAAATAGAGGAAGGCACAGACGAAAACAGTCAAAATAAGGGAAGGCACAGACGAAAACAGTCAAAATAGAGGAAGGCACAGACGAAAACAGTCAAACTAGAGGAAGGCACAGATGAAAACAGTCAAAATAAGTGAAGGCACAGACGAAAACAGTCAAAATAAGGGAAGGCACAGATGAAAACAGTCAAACTAGAGGAAGGCACAGATGAAAACAGTCAAAATAAGGGAAGGCACAGACGAAAACAGTCAAAATAGAGGAAGGCACAGACGAAAACAGTCGAAATAGAGGAAGGCACAGACGAAAACAGTCGAAATAGAGGAAGGCACAGACGAAAACAGTCAAACTAGAGGAAGGCACAGACAAAAACAGTCAAAATAAGGGAAGGCACAGACAAAAACAGTCAAAATAGAGGAAGGCACAGACAAAAACAGTCAAACTAGAGGAAGGCACAGACGAAAACAGTCAAAATAAGGGAAGGCACAGACGAAAACAGTCAAAATAAGGGAAGGCACAGACGAAAACAGTCAAACTAGAGGAAGGCACAGACAAAAACAGTCAAACTAGAGGAAGGCACAGACGAAAACAGTCAAACTAGAGGAAGGCACAGACGAAAACAGTCATAATAGAGGAAGGCACAGATGAAAACAGTCAAAATAAGGGAAGGCACAGACGAAAACAGTCAAAATAGAGGAAGGCACAGACGAAAACAGTCAAAATAGAGGAAGGCACAGACGAAAACAGTCAAACTAGAGGAAGGCACAGACAAAAACAGTCAAAATAAGGGAAGGCACAGACAAAAACAGTCAAAATAAGGGAAGGCACAGACGAAAACAGTCAAAATAAGGGAAGGCACAGACGAAAACAGTCAAACTAGAGGAAGGCACAGCCAAAAACAGTCAAACTAGAGGAAGGCACAGACGAAAACAGTCAAACTAGAGGAAGGCACAGACAAAAACAGTCAAACTAGAGGAAGGCACAGACGAAAACAGTCAAACTAGAGGAAGGCACAGACAAAAACAGTCAAAATAAGGGAAGGCACAGACGAAAACAGTCAAAATAAGGGAAGGCACAGACAAAAACAGTCAAAATAGAGGAAGGCACAGACAAAAACAGTCAAAATAAAGGAAGGCACAGACGAAAACAGTCAAAATAAGGGAAGGCACAGACGAAAACAGTCAAAATAAGGGAAGGCACAGACGAAAACAGTCAAAATAAGGGAAGGCACAGACGAAAACAGTCAAAATAGAGGAAGGCACAGACAAAAACAGTCAAAATAAGTGAAGGCACAGACGAAAACAGTCAAAATAAGGGAAGGCACAGACGAAAACAGTCAAAATAAGTGAAGGCACAAACGAAAACAGTCAAAATAAGTGAAGGCACAGACGAAAACAGTCAAAATAAGTGAAGGCACAGACGAAAACAGTCAAAATAGAGGAAGGCACAGACGAAAACAGTCAAAATAAGGGAAGGCACAGACGAAAACAGTCAAAATAAGTGAAGGCACAGACGAAAACAGTCAAAATAAGGGAAGGCACAGACGAAAACAGTCAAAATAAGGGAAGGCACAGACAAAAACAGTCAAAAGAGGGTCAGATCTCGGGGTGCCCCCTCACCGAGACACGCCTTAGGGAAGCATGCTCGGCTGTCAAACTGGGCGCCCCCACACGTTCCCCCGGCCAACGCCTCTCTCAGGACCTCCCTCTGGCGGAACAGGGAACCCAGGCCACATGTCACACTGCACTGGCTCCAGCCCGTCCATGCTGACATGATACAGTTTACTAGGGAACAGACAGACACCATCAATAATCATGTTTAATGATTCATTAATGAACATTACTGGACAATGATCCTGGACAAGGACAGATAATATTACCTTGCCCTTTATGGATGCAATGCAGCAGTTTTTTTTGTAAGGACTCCATGTACTTTACATGGTAGTGTATGCAATGCAATCTACTGTAAATCATACTGAAATGTAAATCAGCCCCCCAGTTTTGACCCTCCTGGCTTGCCGTACCACAGTCTCGCTCGTCTGATCCGTCAGCACAGTCCCTGTGCAGGTCACACCTCTTGTCAAGGTGCACACACTCCCCGCTGCCACAGGAGAACTGCTTGGGGGAGCATGGGCTGGGCACTAGGGGGTGCCGTGTCATTACTGTTGGCCTTGGTGTAGTACCTGAGGAAGAGCAGGAATATGAGCGGTACTATTACAGCAAGCAATAGGTGTCACTATAGGCAATGTAATGGTAATAGTTAATACTGTGGCATTTTCAGGTCAACTCATGTAATCTGTCAGTGATGATGATGAAGAAGATGATGATGGTGATGATGATGATGATGATGATGATGATGATGATGAGGAGGAGGAGGAGGAGGAGGAGGAGGAGGAGGAGGAGGAGGAGGAGGAGGAGAAGGAGGAAGAGGAAGAGGAGGAGAGGAGAAGGGGGAGAAATTGAACCAGACTCTGGTGACATGTACTGTACCACAATGGTCTTCGTCAGAGCCATCCAGACAGTCCTGGTGACCATCACACACCACTGCAGCATCCACACAGCCAAACAGCCTGCAGGAGAACTGGCCCTCCACACACAGGACTCTGGGTAGGCCTCCGTCATGGGCGGTCGTGGTCACCCAGAGAGCTGGAGATAAACAAACCAATGAGCACCTTAACATGTAGCTAGATGGCTAGTTAGCGTTGTACAGTGATATCTCCTTTATCAGGACTGAAGAACCTGTGCTCCGGACTCATAAATACCTGGGCTTTTATGGGTCAACTGAGAACACTGGTTCAAATAGCAGATCAGCCATGTCAGAGATCATGTCAAGGATCCCATTACATGTGGTGTACACACACACACACAGACACACACACACACACTCTCTTTGATAACAAGATAAAAGAGAGGCCACTTGTAACAGTGTTCTTTAAGAATCTCACCTGTTGTAGACTGCAGTCCAGGTATTCTGGGATGGAGGGTGCTGGTCCCAATCCCTGGGTACCCAGTGGACCTGGATGTCCACTGACCTGGCCTGGGGGTTGTGAACCCATGAACCCCTGGGTACCCTGTTCCCCCAGAACTGTCAGGACTGAGACCCGGGGTACCCGTGGTGGCAATGCCAGGGCGGCCATCCTGGGGTTCCTTGGTGTGTACCCCGGGTTGACCCCTGGTGGGCACTGTGCCTGAAGTGTCGAGAGAGTGGTTCATTCGTGCATTTGACTTCATATCAGTTCCAGATATACTTGAGAAATTGAAGTGGTGGTGTAATCAGTTGAAAGATTGCAACAGTACAGATATGTCAATGTCTGTATTTTCCAATGTTGCAATGTTTACATTGGAAAATAGAACGTCATCCTCTCGGTAATATTGCATGGTTCCGTATTCGAAACACATGGGTGACCCCCTACTCACCACAGTTGATCTCGTCAGAGTGGTCTTCACAGTCCAGTCGGCCGTCACACAGCGCAGACACAGGAACACACTCCCCACTGTGGCAGGCAAACTGGCCAGGGTAGCAGCGCTTCACTGTCACCACACCACCACCACGGGGAGTCGTGGCGCTGCTAGGGGTCACCAATTCCTCTGTCATATAGGGTGAATTCTTACGTTAGACTGACAGATGGCGATGGAGAAAATAATATGCACGTGTGATAAGTGCGATGTACTCTATAATGGACAGAGCATCTAGTTTGAGCTCAACAGGCAAGTTTTAAAGCACCGACTGATCTCAGAGCTCTTACCCCCTTTACAGCCTAGGATCTCTGCACGGAGATAGAAAGTGTGTCGGAACTCTACTGGGATGATGCGGAGGTAGCGAGCTCGGACCAGCCTCCCAAGCCAACGCGTCACCGGGGTCCTGCCCACCATCCGCACCTCAAACACCTTGTACACAGACAAGGAGAAGGTGTTGGACAAAAGGTTGTGCTTTTAAACCATATTGGTTCAAGTAAATTATGCAAGCTTCACCTTGGAGTTCTCTCCTGACATTCAGGTCATTATTGTCAAAAAGAGAATGTGTTCTCAATGACTTAACTGGTTAAATAAAGGCAAATAAATTAAAACGTGTTATTTTCATCAAACACACACACAGTCTTGTACAGCTAACTTTGTGGGGACACACAATTCAGTCCCATTCAAAATCTTATTTTCCCGAACCCATAACCCTAGCCCTAACCCGTACTCTTACCCTTACCCTTACCCTAACCCTAACCCTAACCATAACCTTAACCTTAACCTTAACCCTAACCCCTAACCCTAGCCCTAACCCGTACTCTTACCCTTACCCTAACCCTAACCCTAACCATAACCTTAACCTTAACCTTAACCTTAACCCTAACCCCTAACCCTAGCCCTAACCCGTACTCTTACCCTTACCCTAACCCTAACCGTAACCATAACCTTAACCCTAACCCAAAAACCTAACCTTAACTCTAACCCTAACCCTAACCCTAGCTCCTAACCCTAACCCTTAACGTAATTCAAACCCTAACACTAATTCTAACCTTAACCTTAAGAAATAGCGTTTGACCTCGTGGGGACTAACAAAATGTCCCCGTTTGTTTGTTTATTATTCTTGTGGGGGCTTCTGGTCTTCCACACACACACACACACACACACACACACACACACACACACACACACACACACACACACACACACACACACACACACACACACACACACGTCTTTGTTTCTCTATCTTTCTGTCTCCACATTCCAGTCCACTTGATGGACAATGACCCCCCCCCCCCCCCCCCGTGAACTAATAGCTACTTTTTTGAGGAAAAGTGTGCTAGCTATCTTGAGATGAACGTACTAACTGTAAGCCACTCTGGATGAGAGCATCTGGTAAAATGTGGCGGTACTGTACATTAGCTGGAATGCCAACCACCACAGAACAACCAAAGACGAATCCAGAAACGAAACTGTCCTGAATGAGGAAATCGAGAACAACAGCAGCAGTTCTCCCTGGATCCCTCATTTGGTGTGGAAAAGAAACTTTCAGTGCTGTTGAATAATATACGTGTTATAAATAGAAAGTCTGAAGAGGATACCAGAAGAGTGTATGGTAGGGCAGACTTTCTAAGTAACGCTGTTGACTTCACTCTTCATTCTAAGTGTAGTAAATATATCTAGTCAAGGGCTATTCCAGAGGAGACTAAATGGCCTCTAGATCGTCTCTCCCAGAGGAGGATCTCTCCTGTCCTGTGTGCTGTGACATCTTCTCTGTAGTAGTGGAAAAGCATAGTCAGAGCTGATACCACCTCTGTCTGTAACAGTGGAACAGTAAACTGATACTGCAGTACAGTTGGAGACAATATCACACGTATAATTTGTAAAAAGGATTATGATCATAAATTTGAGCTATTGTAAATATATCAATATCTCATCATAACAAGATCACATAGGTTACAATAAAAAAGCACTGATTTTATACCATTTTCTGTTTTTCCCATCTTACTGAAGCTCAATAAACATTGATTTTGAAGAAGAAAAACATGAGGTTTGTACCTACCTGAGATGTAAAAAGTACTTTACAAATAAAGTGTATTATGGTCATAATCATTACTACCTTGGCAGGACTGCCCCTCTCTCCAGTCTCGGTGTAGTCAGTGAAGTGGCTCTGGACCAGGGCGAAGGCCAGGCGGTACTTGGAAAGGTAGCCCCACATCCTCTCAGTGCCCTGGGTCACCACGCCAGACACCCAGGTGGGCTCTAGGAGGTCCACCTGGAGGTAGGGCTGAAGGTCGCCTGGCAGGGGGCTCCATCCAGGCTCCATGATCAGACTGACATGAGACAAATGAATGAGACAATAGGTCAATATGTAATTAAGAAGTCAATAACCTCCATGATCAGACTATGAGATGATGAGACCAACGTAAGACGTGATAATGAGAATATTTGTCGATAACAAAATATTTGAAGAACAAGAAAATATGTCATTGTTGATACATTATCGGTTTTGAGAGCTCACACGTTAGGCACAATGTTGAGGCGCGCGGCATCCGCAGGGTTGTTCTCACGGTGGGTGGATGAAGTCAGCTGACCATAGCGAATCTTCCCGTCCTCCAATCCCAGTGCAGAGGAACAGATGCCTGCATGCATTCCAATTCACAGACTTCAGTACCTCAAGCCACAATCTATCATTTTAATTTCTAGTCAAAAATGTATCCCTTTAAATAACAATTTACATTTTTTTTTGATTGCTAAACGACAGTGGACACAACTGGAGTCACATGTGCAAAACTCTAACTACAGCAGTTCATGTGGACCAAACTCTAGTTCGTTTTTCATTGCTTGAACACAGTTTTCAAAACTCTACACACTCTACACACTTATCCCATGACTTTAACCACAACCTGCACAACACTGTGGATTTACAGCACTTTGTTCAAATGCTAACACACTGCTGTCAAAACTGTGAACCACACATTCAAAACAGAATAGATTTCAGCCTTGTGCCTTTCAAACACTGCTGATTGCAATTTCAGCTGAAAGGCTAAGCAGGTGTCTTGTTTTAGACTTGTTAGTGAACACACACACATATTACAGTATATATAGGTAGAGCTCAGAAAGACTCATTTTGGAAATGGAACAAGGAAGATGGGTTCGTGGAGGGAGAAGGGTGGCAGGGAGAGGGCGGATGCGTGGAGGAAGACAAAGAAGACAAAGAGCTGTTATTTCAGATGAAATAAGGGCTACACTTATAGACCATGTCGTGAACCATGGTCTCTCATTGAGAGAGGCAGGGTTGAGGGTGCAACCCTTGCAGATCCACAGTGGCATCTGTAATGCGAATTTTTTATCATGCAAACAGGTGAGAGTTACATCCTTACAGTAAATGAAAACATTACAGGAATCTATTTTGTATTGCAATTATAGAATATTTACACAGATATATATTACAGTAAGTTTGACTGTAAAATATATTTTTACAACAGGACCCAAAGGCTGCCCCCAACAGGGGGAAGAGGAAAAATATTTTCAGATGCGCAGGAAAATGCTATTGTTGACATGGTTGTTGTCAACAATGCAATAAAACTGCGGGAGATTCAAGATAGAGTGCTGGCTGATAATGATATATTTGAAAATGTTAATTCTGTCAGCACAACAACTATTGCTCGAGTCCTAAAGAAACACCAAGTTACAATGAAACAGTTATACACTGTACCGTTTGAGAGAAACAGTGAACGGGTAAAAGAGCAAAGATACCAATATGTCCAGGTAAGACGTCTGAGGTTACGTACACAGCTATACAAAATATTTACAGTAAAAAAAAAACACTAGCATTTCTACAGTAAAACTGTGCACTTACTGTTTTTCAGAGAGTAATGGAGGTGGAAGCACTGGAAAGACCACATTCATTTGTATTTATCGATGAAGCTGGATTTAACCTTGCCAAAACACGGCGCAGAGGAAGGAATGTTATAGGTCAAAGGGCCACTGTGGAGGTTCCAGGCCAAAGGGGGGGAAATATCACCATGTGTGCTGCAATGGCCAATGATGGTTTGCTTCTCAACACACCACTCATTGGCCCATACAACACAGAAAGGCTTATAGCTTTCCTAGAACAGCTCTATGCTCAGCTAGTGCCAGCAGAACAGGGGGAGCAAGTAAGAACCCCCAAGTTTTTGTCATAGTTTGCGATAACGTTGCTTTTCACCACTCTGCAGCTGTCACAGATTGGTTTGCAGCACATCACAGATTTATGGTTTTGTACCTGCCTGCATATTCACCCTTCCTCAACCCAATAGAGGAGTTTTTCTCTGCCTGGAGGTGGAAAGTGTTTGGTCACCACCCACATGACCAAATGTCTCTTTTGGAAGCCATGCGTGCCGGATGTGAGGACACCAGTCCAGAGGACTGCCAGGGATGGATAAGGCACTCCAGAAGGTTCTTCCCCAGGTGCATGGCAAGAGAAAACATTAGATGTGATGTTGAAGAAAACCTGTGGCCTGATGCTAGAGAGAGGCAGGATTAGCCCCTCAATTATTTGTTCGAATTACAGTATGTACTTTTAGTTTCTACCTTTTTTTTCTCATTACTGTAATTCCGTAAATTACTACAGACTATTGAAGCAAACTGCTAATTTTCATTTACCTTAAAATCTGTTAAAGATAGGGCTGATTACTGCCCCCTTTGGAGGAATTGCGTGCCCATAGTAAACAGAAAAAGAATCTGTCAAAAAAAATAATATATTATTGAATAGAAAACACTCTAAAGCTTCTAAAACCGTTTAAATTATGTCTGTATGTAAAGCAGAACTCTCAGGGCACTCATTCTCCCAAACTCTCTCTTGTCATCATAAAAGTTGGCCCAACTTTGACGTCATCGCCCCCACCCTTCCCAAGCACCTACAGTCCTGGGAACAGTTTCTATGTCTTCAGCGCGATGTCCGCTTTCAATGGGGCTTCTCATTGTGAGAATCGCGTGCTCACGAGAGTTTTGGCGGGCCGAAACCTTTCGGTCACGCGAAAAAACAGGTTACTCTTTTCTTTGAAGAAAATATTACTTTGTATGAAGTCACTGAAATTGTTCAAACTGTAAAGATGAAAAGTTTGTATTTTCTGTGTTGGTGTTTGATGCTAGTGTTTTTACTCTCAGTGTGTTCTGAGTGACAGTGTGTGTTATCTCAGTGAGGGTTGTGCATAGTGTTTGGCTGCACTGAGCGTGTTTTGAGCCATGTGTTAAGCATGTGTTGCTTGGAATGAGTTTTGCAGGTGATGTGAACTGTTTAGCTCAGGTGACTGTTGGTAGTGCAGACTGTAGTTAGAGTTTTGCACATGTGACTCCAGTTGTGCCCACTGTCGTTTAGCAATCGAAAAAAACTGTAATATAAGCTAAATTCAACAACGGCACTATTCTGAACAACTTCATGCATCCATGTCCAACTGACCTCTATACCCAGGGCCACCTGCCTGTGGGGTTTAGAAAAAACAAAAGGTTATTGTAACTTGAAAAACAGAAGACACACGACCTCAGAAAACATGAATACACAGGAGTTATCAGGAGTGCCTTGACCTACTGTTGGTGTAGGGGTAGTCTTATGCAGAGTGACAGCGGCCATACTAGGGGTCCTTAGAGGAGCTGGTGTGGGACTGTTAGGCCTCTCTGCTTGGGTGGTTTGATCGTGAGTGTAGCATCCTATCTCGTCCTCTCCATTGGGACAGTGTGGGATTCCGTCACAGCGCAGGGCTGCATCAATACAGCCCCCAGGTGGCGGACAGGAGTACTGACCTCTGGGACAGCCCCGTGGGCTTGTAGGTGTAGGGGAGGGCTGAGTACCTGTAAAAAAGTTCAATGCATGAAAGCAATGGATTTGGTTATGCTTCTCAGCATACTGTGCCTTTCTTCATGTACAATGTCTGTGTCATGACTTCCACCGAAGGTGGCTCCCCTGCCTGTTTGGGCGGCGCTCGGCGGTCGTCGTCGCCAGTCTACTAACTGCCACCGATCCCCTTTTCCTTTTCTGTTTGTTTTGTCTTATTGGTTGCACCTGTTTCTTATTTTGTTTTTTGATTCAGTACTATTTAAGCCTGTAAGGCCCGTCTGTTTTTGTGCGGGCTTGTTTTCTGCTAGTCAGGTTGTGCGTGTAGTGTTCCCTGTCTGTTTGTGCCCTGTGTTGGATTGGACATTTTGTGATCATTTTCACCTGTTGTTTTGGGCGTTAGCATTTGGAAACCAAAATAAAGTCTGATTTTCCAGAATCCTCTGCTCTCTGCGTTTGACTCCGCACCCACCACTCCAGGCGTTGTGACAGTCTGTCTAACTATCTGATAACTATGATTAATGCGTGTCACTACTATCACCATATCACTACTATCACTATGTCACTACTATCCCCATATCACTATGTCACAATATCACTACTAACACCATTTCACGACTATCACCATATCACTAATTCCACTATGTCACTACTATCACCATATCACTACTATCGCCATATCACTACTATGAATCAATGAGAGAGATCATCTAGCCAAGTCATGCTGGGTAAATATGGGAACTGACCACAGCGCAGCTCGTCAGATCCATCCCCACAGTCATTGACCCCATCACATACAACCCCCTTGGGCCCCGTGGGGACACAGCGCCCGTTACCACACTGGAACTCTCTATCTCTGCAGGGCCGGGCCGGGGTGACCGGAGAGAGAGGAGAGAGAGGAGAGGGGGTGGATAGCCTGCGGGAACCTACGGAGAGAAGGAGGAGTGTAGAGGGGGACTGTTAAACCATTTGTACTTACATTGACTCTATAGCATTTATTCTTATTGTTTTGCTGCTGTTTGGTAGATTTGAATTTGTTTATCAAATGTAGAAAATGTATCAACTTTTCAAACCAATGCACACAACTGTAAATACCATTTTCACAGCCCATGAGTTCCAAGCGGAGGTAGATCCCGTTCTGGAAGTCGTGAGGCAACACACGCACAAACTGAGCCGACACCATCCTGTCCAGCCTGGTGTAGGACACACTCCGGTCGTCACGGTTACCCAAGAACACCTGGGGTATCAACATTGACGTTGATTGGATTTTTTGTGTGCCTTTATTTAACCAGGAAAGTAATTGAAAACACATTCTCTTTTACAATAACGACCTAAATTGGATGATGCGAAAGAAAATGGATTGCAGTGAAATTCAACAGCAAATTTGAGTTTTTCGCTGTTCCAATATGTACACTAGCATACTTCCTAAAATTAAGTGGGCATGCTAGAATAGAATTTGGAAAGTAGTTGGTGCTAGGGTTGATGGGTAGTGGGCACCTTGGCTCTGGGGCGGGCATCAGCAATCAGCTGCTGGTAGGTGTACCACTGTCTGCCATCGTTACTGAACTGCAGGTAGAAACTGGACACGTAGGTGTCAAACACACCTCCCCCTTGAGTCAGCACACCTGGTGGACACAGAGAGGGAGAGATAGAGAGGGAGAGGTAGAGAGGGAGAGATAGAGAGGGAGAGATAGAGGGAGGAAAGTAAGGGAGAGATAGAGAGGGAGAGATAGAGAGGGAGAGGTAGAGAGGGAGAGGTAGAGAGGGAGAGATAGAGAGGGAGAGATAGAGAGGGAGAGGTAGAGAGGGAGAGATAGAGGGAGAGGTAGAGAGGGAGAGGTAGAGAGGGAGAGATAGAGAGGGAGAGATAGAGAGGGAGAGATAGAGGGAGAGGTAGAGAGGGAGAGATAGAGAGGGAGAGATAGATAGAGAGGGAGAGATAGAGAGGGAGAGATAGAGGGAGAGATAGAGAGGGAGAGATAGAGGGAGAGATAGAGAAGGAGAGATAGAGAGGGAGAGGTAGAGAGGGAGAGATAGAGAGGGAGAGATAGAGGGAGAGGTAGAGAAGGAGAGATGGAGAGGGAGAGATAGAGGGAGAGGTAGAGAGGGAGAGACAGAGAGGGAGAGATAGAGAAGGAGAGATAGAGGGGGAGAGGTAGAGAGGGAGAGGTAGAGAGGGAGAGATAGAGAGGGAGAGATAGAGAGGGAGAGGGAGAGAGGGAGAGATAGAGAGGGAGAGATAGAGGGAGAGGTAGAGAGGGAGAGACAGAGAGGGAGAGATAGAGAAGGAGAGATAGAGAGGGAGAGGTAGAGAGGGAGAGATAGAGAGGGAGAGATAGAGGGAGAGGTAGAGAGGGAGAGATAGAGAGGGAGAGATAGAGAGGGAGAGTTAGAATGAAATAGTGAGGATGTAGAGAAAGAGAAAAGAAGCAAAAAGAGTGAGATGTTAGAAGAGAAAACATTGATAGCGTTTTTATATCATGAATTAACTAGCACCCATATAAAACTAACTTGTGCATGTACACATCCACGCATACTATCCTCCATATACTTTGGCTGCAAGCAATATGACCCCCTGATTTGATTTGTTTTGGTTTGATTTGGTTTAAGTGGTTCATTACCAGTGATGTTGTGGGGTCTTAGCAGGTCCAGCTGGAGATATGGGGCTTGCACAGCTCCACTGTGGCCCTCGGGGGCCCCTGTAGGAAGGTTCCTGTACTGCTCTGTGTCAGGGCTCCAGCCCTGCAGGTCCTTATGGGGGTCCCGTGCGTACAGACGCCCTGCCCGTGGAGGGTGACCCCACTGGTGTGAGGAGGCACTGAAGCTGGAGTCAGGGAGAGATTGGACCCCCAGGGGTGACCAGCACTCCTCTATACAAGCACAAACACAGCATACTTACAAATATATTTGATAAACTACAAATACCACTGATCAAGAGATTAAATCTTGCGTTACATTTTGGTAGATCTCCAACAATATTCATCAGTGGTCTTTACATCAGATTATTCATAAATTATTCATAAATCAGATGCAATGACAAAAAACTCAAGGTAAAATGTGGGACAATGCATCTGATTATAGTTAAATCAATGATTGTTTTCATTGTATCAGTCCCTTATTCAAATAAATGGTTAAAAAGATCAATGATACTGACCTCCAGGTGGAAGGGGATACGTGGGGACCAAGGGTATACTGCCATCTGTTGGGGTGGAGGGTTGGACACTCACTGACACAGTAGCAGGTGTCGTTGCCACTGAAATGGTGCCATGGTCACCTGACAATAGGGAGAAATTCAGCACTGAAAATCCCATTCCCACTGGCATTCTGTCACCACCTAATATCCTCTGTCTAGGTTACCTGTGTTTGGTTAGCCAGATATAACCCCTACCTCAGGTTTCCATTTCAAATACAGATTTCAACAGCTATCATATCAGCTAACATTTTGGTCAAATATTGATTTTTTCCCAGCTTAATATCAAGCGTTGGAATCATTGACAAAAGGGGAACATGTGGTTAGTAATGTACTAGATACTAGTTACCTTCACAATAACAACACTTGTCACCTTCCCCTGGAACCAGACTCTGACCCTGCAAGACAAAAGACATTATTCGATTGTTGCTATGACACAGGGCCATGAAAGGAAACTAGTCGTGTGTCAACAGAACTATAGAGAGGCGGTTGAGGGAACACACATGCTAGAACATTTACCTTAGATAAGAACCCTCTAGTCACACAGTGGTATAAAAACACATTTTTAACATGATGTATTCTGACATGGGTGCACGCGAACACACACGCAAGCGCACACACGAGCAGAGTTACTATAAACCTCAGTGTTCCTGACCTGGGGGCAGCCAGTGGCAGCATGTTGGCAGTAGGGGGCACACTGCACTGTGAGGTTGGGCAGACAGTGGCACAGCTGGCACTGGCCCGCCTTCCATCGGTCCCCAACTGCATGGGACTGGCCATGGAACTCACACTCCTCACAGGGCTCTGTCTGACAGCTGGGGACAGACACACACACATGCAAGCACACACATACACAAACACATACACTGGGTCATTTTACCATCCCTCTGCCAGGCTCCAGAGTACAGGATGTGCCATACATTTATGGGTGTAAAGCAATTCCACTCTTTAACCATTTCTAAGTATCACTTTTACTTGCTGTGATGTTGAAATGGCTGTAAGTTGACAGGAAAGGTAATGTATTTAACAAACATTCATACGTAATGTATTGTATTTAGATGTATTTGTCATCATGTGTAAACATGATGAATGTGATTGAATGTGTACGGTGTCTTTTACCGGCGAGCTTTCCTGTAGATGCCTCTGCACTTTCTCCCATTGCCATGGTTACTAGGGTTGTTGGGACTGCGGAAGGACCACTGGACACTCTGGACCCCACACGGTCCCAAACACTCCCCCCAAGCTGACCACGTCGACCAACCACAGTGGACTGACACACACACACACACACACACACACACACACACACACACACACACACACACACACACACACACACACACACACACACACTACGTTACATTGTAGTAATTTAGCAGACTCTCCTATCCAGAGCAATGAGGGTTTCGGCCCAACACAACCGCTAGGCTATCTGCCGCACACACAGACAGTCAGCGATGCAGCAGTGTAGTACAAACAACACATCTTGTCCAAGTACACATTACTTTCATGAGCCTTTACAGATGTTAAAGGAATTAAACAATTCCTACATGTGTTCATTAACCAATTCAATTTAAATCACTCTGTCTGTTTCTAAGAATTTGTAAGATCCTTATTTGCATAAAATGGACAGAAACCAGTCTACCAAGATTAGCCAATAGAATTTATTCTCGAGAGCGCTGATCATAATATCATGTACATTGGTTTATATACATCACATTTCGTCATAGCGTCTTGAAGGCTCCTCCTTCTCTCCGACAAGGACAAAGCTACTTCTAAAGTCCATTCCAACTGACTAGCGCACATACATGACACACTATATCTGGATTAACTCCTGAAGTCTCACCACAGTTTATTACCACTTAGCAGACAGTTCCAGTCCCCCCCAGATACGGAAAACCTGGAGGGGCTCTCGCTGTCTTATTTTATCTCCACAGAGTTATAGCCGGGTCGGTTCAAACATAGGTTAAGGATCCTCTTTGCTTACTTTAGACCCACACACATACATTCCTCTCTTCCCCCCCTCCAACCTAGTTGGAGCTGTGTGTATTATTTTTAATTGACTCCTTTTTCATGCTACATAACCTCTAATCCCTAATGGTTAAGTTTCTGAGTATAATTATTTAATCATTCATCTTAAACCTTGATAAAATATCTTAACAGCAGAATATTGAATGGACAGTAAAACATGTTAACATGAACTTGAACAGAGGTGAAGTCTGGGTCTTGTTTAAGAGACAGGAAATGAGAAAAGTGATTTTAAAATAGGAAGTAGTACCATCTCTCCATATAAGTACACTACTTTCCATAATCACATTTTTTTATTCTCCCATTTCTTCCAACTGAACACAACCTAACAGGAGGGTGTACTGTGTCGTGTTGTGTAGACTAACCTGTACATTCGGTGTTCGGCTGGCAGTGTTGAGGTCTGCCTCTCTCACACGTACAGATCTCACAGTCCTTCTTGACATGCTGTCCAGGCCAGTACCGCACCCCGGCCACCTCACACACACACTCCTCCGGCAACACACACTGCTGGGCATGGTTCATCACCCGACCCTCTGGACACCAGCAACCTGCAGGAGAGAGGGAGGGAGAGAGGCATGAGGAGGAGAGAGAGGGGGAGAGGAGGAAGAGGGAGAGGGGGAGAGAGTAAAGTGAAGAATAGTGAAGGCTAGGGCTTGGAAATACAACAACTCCCCAGCATGAACAAGTGTGTGGCTAAACTCAGTGCTTTATACACACTGTAGGTCAGCAAACTATTCTCTATGTCGGTCAGCGTTCTGTTCTCTTGGGATCTGCAGACAATAAATGGGATATTTGATCAAGAAAATATGACTACAGAGCACATCCTCCTCTCCTGTTCTCTGACCTGAGAAACATGGTGCAGTCGGGTCACAGACAGAGCCACTGCTGATGTGGGCACAGGACACTGGGCAGGGGGCACAGCTGAGTCTCACCAGGCCACTAAGACATGTGATGTTGGCACAGCCATCTTGAGGGCAAGGATCTGGAGGAGGGGAGTGGGGGGGAGAGAGAGAGAGTGAGTGAGTGAGTGAGTGAGTGAGTGAGTGAGTGAGTGAGTGAGTGAGTGAGTGAGTGAGTGAGTGAGTGAGTGAGTGAGTGAGTGAGAGAGAGTGAGTGAGAGAATGTAAGTTCATGGCACTTCTTCAATTATTAGCCCTTCCATATCTTGTCAAATATATTTCAGTCTTAGTGGACTTACTGATTTCTGTGGCCAGGTTAGATTCTCCAGGGAGCTGGGTGCAATCTCTGCCCCCATTCTGGGGTGGGATGCATCCCCTTTGCCTTACATCCACACCCCCACAATCCTTAGAGCAGTTAGACCACGTCACCCACGGCAACCAGTGCCCATCCACTGTTGACAAGAGGCAAGTATGTAACGCAAAGAGGGTTCACATTGTGATAACAATAACAAGTGAAATAACAAGTGATGATGATGATGATTATCATGTCGACAAAGATAACAAATCTAATGATGACGATTCAAATGACAATGATGATGATGAAGATGATGAAGATGCTACTCACTACTGTAAGTCGCTCTGGATAAGAGCGTCTGCAAAAAAATGACTAAAATGTCAATGTAAAATGTAATGATGATTGTGATGATTGTGATGATTGTGATGATGTTGATGCTGATTGTGAAGACAAAAGTGATGATGATGAAGATACTACTGCCACTGATTAATATCATGACGATAACAACAACCACCATATGGCTCATCTCTCCCATCTCTCACCAGGACATGACGTGCTGAAACACTGCTGTCTCTGGGTGTCGTCCCCTCTGCAATGACCCAGGGTGTCCCCCAGGGGGCAGAGTCTCTGCCTGCTCATGGAGCCTGTCCCACAGGAGAGGCTACAGGGACTCCAGGGGCCCCAAGGGGCCCAGCTCCTACAGCCCTGCTCATCAGAGGGCCCCCCTAAGGGCCCCAGCAGGGAGTCAGCACAGTCTGCCATGCCATTACACACCTAGAACAAACACACAGAACCAAAACTAGAACAACACCTAGATCACTCCACTTAAAGGCCCAGTGCAGTCAAAATGCTGTTTTTGTTCTGTGTTTTATATCATATATCACATTTTAATATCATACAGCTGATGAATCTAACACTGTAAAAGCTAAAAAAAATGTATCAGTGTTATTTCCTGATAGTTACTGATTGAAAATACAATCTACACATGACCTTCTAATCAGCAGGGTTGCATGGGCGTGAGTTTCGGCTTTCCATGGTGATATCACCATGCGGTAAATTGGTTAATAGACCAATAAACAAAGAGAGTTCCAAACCACTCTGCCAATCACAGCTAGTTTTCAGTTTTCCCCTCCCAACTCAGACAACCTCCAGACAGTTTTCGAAGATTTGTGTTTGAGAAATGTTTTTTTGCTAAAAGATTTCTAATAGATTTCTAATTTTTATGGAAATCTTTTAGAGTAAGGTGCTTAGCTGTTACTCAGAAACTATTTGATGTAAAAATGGCTGAATTGAGCCTTTAACATTCCTGGCAGCACTTTAATTGTACAAAATATACAAGGGTTATATTCATCAGGCACCAAACAGAAGAAAAAGGACTGAAACTGAAATGTTTTCTGTTGTAAAATGTTTTTACTGTTGAATGTCCTAATGAACATGACCCAGGTATATACAAATAAAGGACATGGTAAGATAATATACTGTGCTGCGTATTTTTGGCCCGAAGCATTTGTTTTGTTCAATGTCAGTAAGCACTGAAGTAAAATGTTTGGTTAGGGGAATCTTACTGCTTTGAAGGAGACACACGATCCGTCCAGGCAGGTGAACTCAGGACAGATGTGACTGTTGTTCTTATCGCCAGGGAGAGCAGGGGGTGGGCTGGTCTTATCTAGTTACAGGACAAGACAACCACAGACTATGGACTCAATTCAATCAAAACGACATGAAATGGACCATCTGAAACGAGGTTTGCAAAGCTCCATGTCTCTAAGTGATGGTTTGTGCACCGCGGTATATTCTCTTTTCCTCTCACAACTCACCACACATCAGCTCATCCTCTCCGTGTGGACAGTCGGCTACACCGTTGCACACTTGAGTCGCGTTCACACACGTGCGGTTGTCACATGGAAAGCTCCCAGGGCAAGGTGGGATCCTTGTAGAGCCTAAAAAAAACAGATGGTGCTCTTTTTATAAACATCTGTTATAATTCATTTATGGGATGCATGTACTCGTGTTGGTGTGTATATATTTGCTGTACATATATATTGCATATATTAGTGTTAATATGCATGTATTATACAGTATGGTTCCTATCCAGTAGGTGTCAGTACGATATACAGTACCTTGCAAAAGTTTGGACACACCTACTCATTCATTTATGCTAAGAGTGTGCAAAGCTGTCATCAGGGCAAAGGGTGGCTACTTTGAAGAAAAATATATTTGGATTTGTTTAACACTTTTAGGTTACTACATGGTTCCATATGTGTTATTTCATAGTTTTGATGTTTTCACTATTATTCTACAATGTAGAAAATAGTAAAAAATAAAGAAAAACCATCGACTGGTTCTGTATGTTTCATGTATTTTCCATCAGGTGCATTACTAACCGCAGTCATCCACGCTCTCGTCGGAGGCGTCGCTACAGTGAGGTATCCCATCACATAGCTGCTGGTAGTCCACACACTGGTCACCACTGCGACATGGCACCTGGCCGGGGCCACACGCCCGGGGACAGCCCTGCTCGTCACTCCCGTCCAAACAGTCTGTCTCCCCGTCACAGTGCCACGCCCGGGGCACGCACTGCCCATTGGCACAGGCAAACTCATAAGACTGGCAGGCTGGGGTAAGAGAGAAGGGGGGGGGGGGGTCAGTTTGGCCCTTACCCACAAGGCACCTAGCTAGGGAGGTCTTATAGATCTGAGAGATTAAGATATGTTGTATGAAGTATATTTTTATGAAGCAATATGGTTGTGTGAATCAATATGAAGTATATTTCACCCAGTAATCCAGATGAGTAATAAGTCCATACTGTAGATACCTATCTAATACATTCAGCAGTGCCTTGTGGTAGGAGTTATGGTGGTGTTTGGAGTTGGAGTTGTGTTGTGTTGCAGACACTGTTGAGTAACTCTTGGGCAGACTGCCAGCCTTCCCTCTTGATATTCTCAACAGTATTGTTGCTCTTACCAGAAGTGGGTGAAGTTGGGTTGATGGGTGTTGCTATGGTAACTGGGGCCATGGTGACTGGTTGACAGTTGTTCTGGTCCTCATCCTCTCCGCCCTGGCAGTCTGTCACTCCGTCACATAGCTTGGTGAGTGTCACACAGGTGCCATCAGCACACAGGAACTGACCAGGGGCACAGGTCACTGTCACATAAACAAAGGTTTAGCCACCGCTCAGGGGGGTTTGGACGTGCAAAAAACACATGAAATTGGAAAAATATAAGCACCCACCAGTTATTATATTTTTATCGCATTCACACAGGTACATGCATGCACTCACACAGACCCGCACGCCTGTCAGATGGTGTTTCCAGAGGCCTCAGAGCTCTCAATGCTGTTTGAAAATGGGTCATTTCTAGGAATGTGTCATTCGTACTGTATCAGTCAATGTCAACCTGCTTTAAATGAATTACACATTGCAGTCGAATGTATCATGTCAATATGTCTATTGTTTTCAAGTGATAGTGAGGACTGATTGTAAAGATTCATGTACCTTCGGTTGAACAGACGGCTTCATCGGTGCCAGAGGGACAGTCTTTGTGGCCGTCACACACCTTGTCTGCGGGGACACACTGGTCCCCAGGGCACTGGAACTCTCCCGGGGCGCACACACACCCCCTCTCATCACTCAGATCCCCACAGTCATCATGGCCATCGCAGCGGTGGAGGTAGAGCACACAGAGGCCCCCTGAACACAGGAACTCCCCCTGGCCACACACCACCCCGCACTCTGACCACACACAAAAACACTTGAACTTGAGAGGGAAAGACAATAATAGACTCGTACATGTAAAGTATAAATTCTAAGGAACGTGTGTATACACTAACAGAAATGGTTATAGACACGAACATACAGTGCATTCGGAAAGTATTCAGAACCCTTCCCTTTTTCCACATTTTGTTATGTTACAGCCTTATTCTAAAATCGCAAAATAAATTGTAAATCCTCTGCCTCCAGAGCGCGCAGGTCTAAGGCACTGCATCGCAGTGCTTGAGGCACAACTACAGACCTAGGCTGGGTCGCAGCCGGCCGCAACCGGGAGACCCATTAGACAGCGCACAATTGGCCCAGCATCGTCTGGATCGTCCCATCGCGCTCTAGCGACTCTAGCAGGCGGGGCAAATACACACAAACTTCTGTCACCAGCTGTACGGTGTTTCCCCCCACACATTGGTGGGGCTGGCATCCGGGTTAAGTGAGCAGTATGTCAAGAAGTAGCATGGCTTGGCAGGGTCGTGTTTCAGAGGAGGCATGGCTCTCAACCTTCGCCTCTTTCGAGTCCGTACGGGAGTTTCAGCGATGAGACAAGACTGCAACCACCAATTGGATATCACGAAATTGGGGAGAAGCCCAAACAATTCTGCAGCATTGAAGGTCCCCAAGAACAAAGTGGCCTTCATCATTCTTAAATGGAAGAATTCTGGAACCACCAAGACTCTTCCTAGAGAAGGCCACTCGGCCAAACTGAGCAATTGGGGGAAAAGGGCTTTGGTCAGGGAGGTGACCAAGAACCCAATGGTCACTCTGACAGTGCTAAAGAGTTGGTATGTGGAGATGGGAGAACCTTCCAGAAGGACAGCCATCTCTGTAGCACTACCCCAATCAGGCCTTTATTGGTAGAGTGAACAGATGCAAGCCACTCCTTAGTAAAAGGCACATGACCGACCACTTGGATTTTTTTTAAAAAGCACCGAAAGGACTCTCAGACGATAAGAAACAAGATTCTCTGGTCTGATGAAACCTAGGTTGAACTCTTCGGGCCAGAATGCCAAGCGTCACATCTAGAGGAAACCTGGCACCATCCTTACGGTGAAGCATGGGGGTGGCAGCATCGTGCAGTGGGGATGTTTTTCAGCGGCAGGAACTGGGAGACTAGTCAGGATCGGGGGAAAGATGAACGGAGCAAAGTGAAAACCTGCTCCAGAGCACTCAAGATCTCAGACTGGGGTGAAAGTTCAACTTCCAACGACCCTAAGCACACAGCCAATATGCAGGAGAGGCTTCGGGACAAGTCTCCGAATGTCCTTGAGTGGCCTGAATTTTTGGTTTTCACACACTGTTGCTGGTATTTTGGCCCATTCCTCCATGCAGATCTCCTCTAGAGCAGTGATGTTGAGACTGTTGCTGGGCAACACAGACTTTCAACTCCCACCAAAGATTTTCTATGGGGTTGAGATCTGGAGACTGGCTAGGCCAATAAAGGATCTTGAAATGCTTCTTACGAAGCCACTCCTTCGTTGCCCGGGCGGTGTGTTTGGGATCATTGTCATGCTGAAAGACCCAGCCACGTTTCATCTTCAATGCCCTTGCTGATGGAAGGAGGTTTTCACTCAAAATCTCACGATACATGGCCCCATTCATTCTTTCCTTTACACGGATCAGTCGTCCTGGTCCCATTGCAGAAAAACAGCCCCAAAGCATGATGTTTCCACCCCCATGCTTCACAGTAGGTATGGTGTTCTTTGGATGCAACTCAGGATTCTTTGTCCTCCAAACACGACGAGTTGAGCTCTTACCAAAAAGTTATATTTTGGTTTAATCTGACCATGACATTCTCCCAATCTTCTTCTGGATCATCCAAATGCTCTCTAGCAAACTTCAGACGGGCCTGGACATGTACTGGCTTAAGCAGGGGGACACGTCTGGCACTGCAGGATTTGAGTCCCTGGCGGCGTAGTGTGTTACTGATGGTAGGCTTTGTTACTTTGGTCCCAGCTCTCAGCAGGTCATTCACTAGGTCCCCCCGTGTGGTTCTGGGATTTTTGCTCACCGTTCTTGTGATCATTTTGACCCCACGGGGTGAGATCTTGCGTGGAGCCCCAGATCGAGGGAGAATATCAGTGGTCTTTTATGTCTTCCATTTCCTAATAATTGCTCCCACAGTTGATTTCTTCAAACCAAACTGCTTACCTATTGCAGATTCAGTCTTCCCAGCCTGGTGCAGGTCTACAATTTTGTTTCTGGTGTCCTTTGACAGCTCTTTGGTCTTGGCCATAGTGGAGTTTGGACTGTGACTGTTTGAGGTTGTGGACAGGTGTCTTTTGTACTGATAACAAGGTCAAACAGGTGCCATTAATACAGGTAACGAGTGGAGGACAAAGGAGCCTCTTAAAGAAGTTACAGGTCTGTGAGAGCCAGAAATCTTGCTTGTTTGTAGGTGTCCAAATACTTATTTTCCACCATAATTTGCTAATAAATTCATAAAAAATCCTACAATGTGATTTTCTGATTTATTTTTCTAATTTTGTCTGTCATAGTTGAAGTGTACCTATGATGAAAATTATAGGCCTCTCTCATCTTTTTAAGTGGGAGAACTTGCACAATTGGTGGCTGACTAAATACTTTTTTGCCCCACTGTAGCTGTGCAGCGACGCTCCCCATCCAACCTGACAGAACAAGAGGATTTGCAGAGAAGAATGGGAGAAATTCCCCCAAATACAGGTGTGCCAAGCTTGTAGCATCATATCTAAGAAGACTCGAGGCTGTAATCGCTACCGAAGGTGTTTCAATAAAGTACTGAGTAAAGGGTCAGAATACTTATTTCCATATTTTTTGTATATTTTTTTTAACAAAAAACAGTTTTCTTTGTCATTATGGTGTATTGTGTGGAGATTGATGATGTAACGTAACAAAATTTAGAAAAAGTCAAGGGGTCTCAATACTTTTTCGAATGCACTGTACACACCTAGGCTTGTTAATACTAATATGAAATTAGACAATAATAGACACCTACACATATCGAGTACAAAAACACACTTATGGACACTAGACAGACATACATTTTCAATCACACCCACCTTGCTCATCAGACCCGTCAGCGAACCCACAGTCCAGGCGTCCGTCACACACGCGGCTGGCGGGCAGGCAGCGCCCGCTGGCACACTGGAACTCCCCCAGCGGGCACAGGGGCACAGGGGTGGCAGGCCCACAGAACTCCTCGTCTGATTGGTCGGCACAGTCCGGATGCCCGTCACAGCGCAACGCCAGGTCCACACAGGGCCCGCTGGCACAGCGGTATTGCCCCGGGGCACAGGTTGATGGGCACAGCTCGTCAGAGCCGTCACCGCAGTCGTCCTCGTTGTCACACACCCATAGGGAGGGGACGCAGCGTCCCCCCGTGCACAGGAACTCTGACTCCTGACAGGGGGAGGGAGGTGGGCACGGGGCACCCTCACATTGCCATATGCCCTCAGTACATGAGCTGGAAGACCGCAGATATACAGAATACATCAAACCCATAAAAACACCTTCCAGGTACACATAAACACACTGGGCAAATCCTAACAGGACTTACTATCGAAGTTAGTATCCTTTCTATTCATTAACCCAGCCACAGAACCTACCACAAAACCTATTCACACAACTAATAAAATGTACCTCTCAGGTGTGTAAAATGACAAAATCAGTCTAGCTGAACTGAGAGACATGTGTTAGTATCAGTTTCGACACCCCAAATGAAAAGCCAACATGTCAAATTGGCCTCACACGACACGGGTGATGGTTTATGAGTTGAGCCGATAGGCGAGGGGACAGACTGACCAGTTCTGGCAATGCTGGGTGATGCTGGCCCCGGGTGGGAAAACAGAGGCTGCCCACTCACACGGACAGAGTGCGGGCGCCACGCAGCCTTCACCTGTCGGTGGAGACAGAGTCAGGGCAAGGATATGATAAAACAGGGAGTTTCTGGGGCGTGCAGGGTTTTTGTTCCAGCCCAGCACTGACACATCGCGTCTAATCAACAACCCGAATGGAGGTCCATGATAAGTTGAACCAGGTGTCTTAATGCTGGGGTAGAATAAAAGCCTGCACATTCCCAGGCGCTCTCCAGGACCGGTGTGAATGATGACAGACGGGAAGGAACTGGATTGAGATGTAGCCCTTGCTGTCTTACTGTGGTGGAGAGTGCCCACAGGGCAGAAGCAGCCCTCCACACAGGAGAAGGCTCCACACTGGGAGTCAGGGCTCTGGGCTTCACTGGGACAGGTGGGAGAACAAGCCGGCCCACAGGCCTCATAAACCAGACCATTCTCACACTGCAGGGCTACACAGAGGAGGAGGAGGAGGGTGGAGAGAGGGAGGGAGGAATGGAAAGAGTTCATCTGCATTTTGTCACGCAGGGTGTAAACATGTGTAAAAAGGTCTATCCAAGGTCTACCTAATTCAAATGAATGTTGCTCAATCAGTGTCAATGTCCAATCCGTGTGTGTGTGTGTGTGTATGTGCGTGCGCGTGCAAGAGAAGCTGTACACACGGCAGAGTTCCTGGGACCGCCAGGGGATGTAGACACCACGCCGGTTACACTCCTCAGCGTAGGCAGCGATGGCTGTACACAGACACTCACAGTCCCCCCCAGAGTCACATCTAACACACCCAGAGAACAGGGATTAACACATTGTGCTTCATAAAGAGTCATTATTAGATTATAAACCTGTATTGGAATAGGATACTGGTGTTCTAAACTTGACCTAAATATGTAATAACCTCTCTTACCTCTATCTAACCTGTTCTGCTATCAATTTTTGTTTTAGGACTTCTGACCCTTTAGGACTGATGCGTTGTTAGATTTGTGGAAGCTTTGCAATCCTTAATAGCACCTCTCCAGTCCTGTGATTTAAAGGTTAGCCACTCACCCACAAGCATCAAAGACACACCAGTCATAGTACTGCTGGTAGGGCACCTCAGGGTGGCACAGAGAAAATAGGTCCTGGGTGATGACAGCACACCTCTTTCTCCCCCACGTCACCCTGTGAGGGTTAATCTGGAACAGGGGACAAAGATTAAGGTGTATGTGTGTGTGTGTGTGTATGTGTGTATGTGTATGTGTGAGTGTGTGTGTCACTCACTGTGCCACTCTGTGTGTGTGTGTGTGTGTGTGTGTGTGTGTGTGTGTGTGTGTGTGTGTGTGTGTGTGTGTGTGTGTGTGTGTGTGTGTGTGTGTGTGTGTGTGTGTGTGTGTGCCACTCACAGTGCATGGGTCTCGAAGGTCCTGGTCTTGAACATCTGGGCAGGAGGGGCTGACCTTCCAGGAGTTGCCAAACAGCTCGGCTGTAGACTCCACGCTACCCTGACGCGTGGTGAAGTCATTCTCTGTGTCCCCATCAAAGTTCCCACACAGGCCCCCCACTCGCCCTCTCAGATGAGCCGCGAGACGCACGTATACACGCATGCCTAGAGGAGTGGAGAAGAATGGTCAGGACTTCAGACTGATAACTATGTTTGCTTTGTCAATAATCGCAGTCAATAATCACAGTCAATAATCACTTTCTATGATCACAGTCAATGGTCACCGTCAATGGTCACCGTCAATGGTCACTGTCAATGATCACAGTCAATGGTCACCGTCACTGGTCACTGTCAATGGTCACAGTTAATGATCACAGTCAATGATCACAGTCAATGGTCACCGTCAATGGTCACCGTCAATAGTCACATTCAATGGTCACAGTCAATGATCACAGGCAATGATCACAGGCAATGGTCACAGTCAATCAAATCAAATGTTATTTGTCACAAGCGCCGAATACAACAGGTGTACACCTTACAGTGAAATGCTTACTTACAAGACCTAAACCAACAATGCAGTTTTAAGAAAAACAAGATAAGATAGATAAGCAGATAAGTAAATATAAGTAGATAAGTAAATAGATAAGTAAATAGATAAGTAAAATAACTGTAGCGACGCTATACAGGGTCAATGTGCGGGGGCACCGGTTAGTCGAGGTAATTGAGATAATATGTACATGTAGGTAGAGTTAAAATGACTATGCATAGATAATAATAAACAGAGAGTAGCAGGGGGGGGGTGCAGGGCAATGCAAATAGTCTGTTAGTCTGTCCATTTAATTAGCTCTTCAGGAGTCTTATGGCTTGGGGGTAGAAGCTGTTTAGAAGCCTCTCGGACCTACACTTGGCGCTCCTGTACCGCTTGCCATGCGGTAGCAGAGAGAACAGTCTATGACTAGGGTGGCTGGAGTCTTTGACCATTTTTAGGGCCTTCCTCTGACACCGCTTGGTATAGAGGTCCTGGATGGCAGGAAGCTTGGCCCCAGTGATGTTATGGGCCGTACGCACTACCCTCTGTTGTGCCTTGCGGTCGGATGCTGAGCAGTTGCCATACTAGGCAGCGATGCAACCATGCTCTCAATGGTGCAGCTGTATGACTTTTTGAGGAACTGAGGACCCATGACAAATCTTTTCAGTCTCCTGAGGGGGAATAGGCTTTGTCGTGCCCTCTTTTTTTCACCTTTATTTAACTTCTTCGATATATGGGGCGCTCTTTTAATTTTGGGATGAAAAACGTTCCCGTTTTAAACAAGATATTTTGTCACGAAAAGATGCTCGACTATATATAATTGACAGCTTTGGAAAGAAAACACTCTGATGTTTCCAAAACTGCAAAGATATTGTCTGTGAGTGAGACGATTTGACACACTGAACTCTGTCTGCGAAGTAGTTGGTGAACCAGGTGAGGCAGTTATTTGAGAAACCAAGGCTGTTGAGTCTGCCGATAAGAATACGGTGATTGTGCAGTGGTTAAGGGCTCTGGGTTCGCGCCCAGGCTCTGTCGTAACCGTCCGCGACCGGGAGGTCTGTGGGGCGACGCACAATTGGCATAGCGTCGTCCGGGTTAGGGAGGGATTGGCCGGTAGGGATATCCATGTCTCATCGTGCACCAACGACTCCTGTGGCGGGCCGGGCGCAGTGCACGCTAACCAAGGTTGCCAGGTGCACGGTGTTTCCTCCGACACATTGGTGCGGCTGGCTTCCGGGTTGGATGCGTGCTGTGTTAAGAAGCAGTGCGGCTTGGTTGGGATGTGTATCGGAGGACGCATTACTTTCAACCTTCGTCTCTCCCGAGCCCGTACGGGAGTTGTAGTGATGAGACAAGATAGTAGCTAATAACAATTGGATACCACGAAATTGGTGAGAAAAAAGGGGGTACATTTTTGGGGGGGGATTTTTTTTTAAGAATACGGTGATTGACAGAGTCGAAAGCCTTGGCCAGTTCGATGACGACAGCTGCACAGTACTGTCTTTTATCGATGGAGGTTATGATATCGTTTAGGACCTTGAGCATGGCTGAGGTGCACCCGTGACCAGCTCGGAAAACGGATTGCACAGCGGAGAAGGTACTGTGGGATTCAAAATGGTCAATGGTCTGTTTATTAACTTGTCTTTCAAAGACTTTAGAAAGGCAGGGCAGGATGGATATACAGTGCCTTGCGAAAGTATTTGGCGCCCTTGAACTTTGCGACCTTTTGCCACATTTCAGGCTTCAAACATAAAGATATAAAACTGTATTTTTTTGTAAAGAATCAACAACAAGTGGGACACAATCATGAAGTGGAACGACATTTATTGGATATTTCAAACTTTTTTAACAAATCAAAAACTGAAAAATTGGGCGTGCAAAATTATTCAGCCCCTTTACTTTCAGTGCAGCAAAACTCTCTCCAGAAGTTGATGACCGTGGCAGCTTTCCAATCTTTAGGGATCTCGGACTATACGAAAGAGAGTTTGAACAGACTGGTAATAGGGGTTGCAACAATGGTGGCGGATATTTTTAAAAAGAGAGCGTCCAGATTGTCTAGCCCAGCTGGTTTGTACGGGTCCAGGTTTTGCAGTTCTTTCAGAACATCTGCAATCTGGATTTGCGTGAAGGAGAAGCTGGGGAGGCCCTGCGGGGGGTGCGGAGCTGTTGGCCGGGGTTGGGGTAGCCAGGAGGAAAGCATGGCCAGCCGTAGAGAAATGTTTATTGAAATGTTCGATTTTCCTGGATTTATCATTGGTGACCGTGTTACCTAGCCTCAGTGCAGTGGGCAACTGGGAGGAGGTGTACTTGTTCTCCATGAACTTTAGAGCGTCCCAAAACTTTTTGGAGTTAGAGCTACAGGATGCAAATGTCTGTTTGAAAAAGCTAGCCTTTGCTTTCCTGACTGACTGTGTGTATTGGTTCCTTACTTCCCTGAACAGTTGCATATCTTCACAACTGTCTAGGTGTGTTTGGACAATGATAGTTTGTTGGTGATGTAGACACCAAGGAACTTGAAGCTCTCAACATGCTCCACTAATGATCACCAGTGCGTGTGTGTGTCTGTGTGTGTTTGTGTTTATGTGTGTGTGTGTGTGTTTGTATGTGTATGTGTGTGTGTGGGGGGGGGTTGTGTGTGTCTTGGTATTCCCTACCTCCGTCCCAGAGCAGAGTGACCCCCAGGCGGGAGGAGAGGGACACAAAAAGACCCACTCTCTCCAGAGTCAGACCGCTGCCAGAGTACGACTTCGGGAGAGTCACAGGCATGCTATTCACTGTGACGGCTTTACCTGTCACACACAGGGACATAATGGTGAACTTCTTTAGTCTGTATTGTTTTCATCCTGATATGTTTATAGCTAACATCACGAGGAGTGACTTTATAACATGCAACATTGTATTTATATCTCTCAAAGTATCTTCTCTCACATACCATCCATCCACCCTCCAAACTCCACCCCCTTCCTCTCGTCACAACTCCCTCCTTCTACCCTCCCCCTCTATCCCTCATCCCTCCCTCTCATCCCAACTCCTTCCATCTACCCCTCCCCCTTCCATCCTCCCTCCCTCCCTCTCTCCCTACCTCTACCCAACCTATCGTCCCTGCTCCCTCCCTCTACCCCTACCCCCTTCCATCCCCCTCCCCCCTCTCTTTTCCCACTCCCATTCTGTCCTTCTCCCTCCCTCCCCCTCTCACCCTCTCCCCCTCCCTTCCTCTCCCTCCCTCCCTCTCTCCCCATACCCTCCCTCCCTCCCTTACCTCTTAGCAGGTGGATGGCGGTGTTGCCCACACTGAGGCTGACTGACTTGGTGCAGGTGACCCCCGTGCTGCCACAGGGCACGTTCTCCGCCGTCACACTGAACAGACCGCCGACTTCCTGTGCCAGCACATACTCACAGTCGCCCAGAAAGGAGAAGCAGCGTCCGTCGAACGTCACATAGTGAGGGTCACCCGTTGCCACGCAGGTCCCCGCACATAGGGACTGGCCGCAGTGCCAGCGGCGCTCCTTGCAAATGCTGTAGGGAAAGACCAAATCCCAGGCAATGAGGAGTTAAAGACACTGATGCGTGCATTTTGTTTTAAAGCGTTTAAAATATTGACACCATCTAATTCCATAGCGCCAATGTATTCTAATCATTTTGGATCGAAGCCTGCAGATTTCTCCTAATGCATATAGTTTAATAGCTTCATCAGAACAGACATCATGGAAATGGACTTCAGACCACTTCGGCACAGTATATAGCCAACTGAAAAACGTAGAATTTGGGTTGAATTATTCCTTTAAGATCCACTGTATTGCCATTCAGAGTTCAGTGTTCTTTATGGTTATAAAGTGAACTGTTTATTGCCTCCATGTGTTAAACACATGTTAACCTAGGTGCTTACCACGTGTTGCAGTCTTTGGTGATTGTGTCATTGTTGTAGTACTGTCGACCATTATGGTGACACGGACACTGCTCTGGGAGGACACAGTGATTACCCTGGGGTGGCAGGAAAATATATAGGGGAACGGAAATAATGCAGACAATTACAATGATAGAAGTCACAATCTATCTGCAATATTAAAGCTGATTGTCTATGGCTGAGGGGTGACACATTTTAATGCTTCGTTTGTGTCTGGAGTTATTCACTGTAATCTTTAATTGCTGAGACATTTCTACTTCATTCTCTATGTGCTGAGATGGGAGGAACAAACATCCAGGTAGGAGGAGGGAGGGGCCCACCAGCAGGACGGTTCCCTGGGGGCAGACACAGCCTGCCCGTGGCTCTTGGCAGGGGGAGGTTGGGGGTCCAGGGGATGCCTGTCCCGGTGCGTCCAGACTAGAGCAGGTGAGTAAACAGGAGCGGGGAGAGAAGACCAAAGAGCCTGGACACTGGGCTACCTCTGGACACACCTCCTTTGTGCAGTTCCATACCCCACGCTCACACACACTACAATGGGGGGAGGAAAGTAGAAGGGAGAGAGATAAAGACAGAAAAATAAGTGTGTGTGGGGGGGGGGGGGGCACACTAGCTTGTGCAACACCACGCTCAAGGTATATGTGCACAGGTCAATATATTAATTATCTAAGCCAATCCTAAAGCTGAATTCAAACTCCACATTACCACACTATATTCAAACAGGTAATTAAAATGTCAGTTAGAGCTAAGTCATGGGTGGAAATTCAATGACTGCTGTTCAGGGCTACATAACCAGTACGCACCAGCCCGTTGACTCTTGCTGTTATGTGGCAAAGAGATGCAATGAAATCAACCTATCCTGATGTAGCAGAGAGCAGACCATAGGGTGATTTCATCAGAGCTCTTACACCACTGAGATTGGATGAGGGACGAACGGATAACACAATGGAAGTATACCCAGTTACATATCACAGTACCATATCATGCCCCTGCTTGCAAAAAATCCTTCACATACATGGAGACATATCTAGGTTTAAAAAGATGTATTCACTATTTATTCATGAACGCAGGTTTATAAATGGACCCCAATGGGAAAGTGTCACCAGGAAGTGAATAATTTGCCCAATGAATGCACTACTGCGATAAACAATGGCCCATAACTAATTTGAGCTTGAACAACCACACAGTTGACACAATGTTTGCTTTCATCCGATTTTTAGCGACAAACCGATTCTACAATGTCTACGGCGTCTACAAATTGCAAAGGTTACATTGGTAGACAAAGTATTTCTGTATCTGCCTTAGGCCTATCTGCGCTGAGATCAAAGATAACTTCTGCTGACTCATGCCTACTTTCCCTTTATGAGAGCTGTTCACCAGCTTCAGACGATAAAGACCTTCACATGCTGTGCCGCCTTCACAAGCCGTGTCGGTCACAAAGAGACACAGCATTTATGGCAGAGATTGTAAAAATCGACCGGGTAACTAAGTTAATTATTATGCCATTCTGTATCTAATTTTCCTTCTCTCTGCTTTTTCTTTCTTTCTGTCTCTCTCTCTTTCTGTCTCTCTCTCTTTCTTTCTCTCACTTTCCAC